>NW_026856686.1:20000-234055 GCF_026571515.1 Ruditapes philippinarum
TGTATGCTCTATACACATCCGTGCAGTCTGACTATTACATCAGCTGTTTGTAGCTCATTGTGTTTTGTATGTTCATGTCGAAATGCCTTAGTACCTAACTTTAAAGCGGAGTAAATCTGTTACATACATTCAGCTATAGTTAAGGGTAAACACGCACAATTAAGTTCCGTAGCTCAGTATGTATAGTGTACCAGTTTTTGTTTGGATGTAACTAAGCAATGCTTGAACTGCATTTTGTCTTCTATCGACGTCATTTGTACAAACTGAAATGTCCTCCATAATTTGTATAACATAGTTGTCTCCCATTGAATTTCAAACTCTAAATCAATCAGACAGTTAAATATCTTAATATTATAATTGGCCAATATTATATGGACTGTGGTCTGGTTGAATGACGTGCACGCTTATGGTAGTTTTACATATCCACATTGATAAAACAGTGTTGGTTTGCAGTTTCTTCCCAAAATCGCATGAAGGAAGCGTATACGTACACTGTTACAGTGCAAGTAAATGCTCTGTGTATTTTCGTGCAATCCAACCGTGATCTCTTCTGTTTGTAATTCATTGTTTTTTGTTGTTTTTTTGTTTTGTTGTTGTATTGTTGTTGTATTTGTGTTGATGTTGCTGCTGCTGCTGTTGTTGTTGTTTTGTTGTTGTTGTTAAATAAACTGTACTGGCTTTACTCTTCTGCGCATCGGTCGAATGTTCCGCTATCGGTCTGAATTCATTAAGCTGCGAAGGGAGCGTAAACTGGCTTGTGAACTTTTTTCACATATGAACACTCGAAACGTTTCTCTGTCGTGATAAAACATTTAATCTAAACAATTTATTAAGCGTTGATATATGACAAAATTGTTGTTTATACACGATATATTTGTAGACAGAAATCACAAATTACAATATTTTATACAATACAAATATTCAATTCAACAATTCGTTCTAAAGCGTATTTTCAGTTTGTTAGTGAAGCAAATAACTGTCAGGAAAAATAAACGGTTTCTTGGCTATTTGGGTCTGTTTTTAAATTATATAAGAAACTCAGGATATTTCAGATTAAACATACTTATTTAAAGCGTAACTTGTTAATGCATTGACCAGAATTCACTAATTGAAAAATGTCTAAAAAAGTAAAAAAAAATGTCGATTTATTGATTGTTTAAAACGCATTTTGTTTTCTGTTCAACAAAGAAAGAGACAACAGTTATATTATTCTAAACTCATCATCAGTAACAAAGTTAATATCATTCATTAATTTGTTTTGCCAAAAATAAACATATAGTAAACATACTGATGTGCACGTTCTGGCTATGGAATCTCTCATTGCGACCAGTGTTCAGCCAGTCAGTATATCTTGTCGTTTGGTGGTGGTCTGAATTTTTCATTATTCAGTCATGAACGGTTTTGTTTTGGTTAAAAGAAAGACAAGCCAATTAATACGGAAGCGTCCTGGTGCCAATTTAATATGTTCTATAAAAAAAGATAACTCCTACGTAGGACTTTATAAATCCTACGTAGGAGATATAAAAACCTAATTAGGACTTTTAAAGTCATACGTAGGACTTACAAACTCCTACGTAGGACTTTATAACTCCTGCACAGGAGTTAAAAAAAGCCTAATTAGAAGTTTTTAATTCCTACGTAGGCTTTTTAAGACCTACGTAGGACTTTATAACTCTTAGGTAGGACTTTATTACTCCTACGTAGGACTTTATAACTCCTATGTAGGACTTTGTAAGTCCTACGTAGGACTTTCTAATTCCTATGTAGGAGATAAAAAAGCCTAATTAGGAGTTTATAACTCCTACGTAGAAGTTTAAAACTCCTACGTATAGGAACACTTATAAAATCCTACGTAGGAGTTATAAACTCCTTCCACTTCCGAAAATTAAAGATATTTAGAATGGTATGGGTAAATGTTATGTTGCGGCTTTTCACTCTTGCTGATGAAGAAATATGATAAGTCCATATGTTAGCATGTTTTCAAAATTATCGTTGCTTTGAAAATGTTTCAGTCTTCTTAATCTGTATTCGAATGTTGAAAATGTAAATAGGAAACACACTTTTTTACATTTTTGGCTGTTATCTTGTTATTGTTGTTGTTTTTTTTGTTTACGACAATTTGTTCTTAATTGGGCTAGATATCGGACATTTAAATGCGTTTATTTAAACAGACGTTGCAGTGCAAACGTTAAACCGTGCAAATATTGCAAATTTCATTCTCAAGACAAACAACAAATATTTTCCTAACACTCAAAGGAAGAAGAAGTTAATCAGTAAACTGATGACTGCAGTATTTTAATGATTTGTTGTTGATGAAATATATCAATCAACATCGTGTTTTCTTCTTGACGATTGTTGTTTTCCAGATGCTCGTCATCATTTGGTCAGGGAAAGATTAATGAAGAAAGCTCGCGCAGGTGCAGAGAGAGGCCTAGTTCTAATTATGTCATAACAAATCAAACATTATTTTATTTATGTAGACCACCAGCTTATAACATATATTGATTTAAACATTTTTTAAACAAAACAAATGTTCTGCCTCGTAAAAGTGAATAAACAAAACACAATTACTATCAGACAGTTTAACCAGCTTTATTCAATATCTTTATACGTGTGTATGCGTGTGTGGTAAAGGAATGTTGTGGCTTTATAGACATCTACAGCCAAATCTTTTACAAAATTTACAAATGGCGGTGCCACACCGCTTAAACACGAGAGCGTAACTAAATCAAACACGACTCTCACTGTAGCGTTATCGACTCATAGTATCGTCCTCAAAAACATCGTCCCAAAACTGACGATACAACACACTCCCCGTCTGTTATTATAAAATAATAACACTAATAACCCTATATCAACACTTACAACATTATATTTATAACACTTTACCTGTTATTATAACAAAAATAGTTTACAAAAGTCTAATACTGAAAATAAAGGTTGAAGAAATATATCCTGAAAAAACTTCAGACATATATCCGTCTAATTTATTTATTTATATATATAAGTCTAGTAATTAGTATTGACTAGAAATCTTAATGATAATAAAAAGTAAAATAACAAAACAAAATAGAGGTTTCCAAAACTGATCACTTGAAATACAATATTGAGATTCTAAAAGTCAAAGCTTAGAATAGGCAATTCACAAAAAATTTAAATATTCTCTTCCATAATATTCAATAACTAGTTTAAGATCTTTACAGAATTCAAACAGGAAACGGGAGGTCGAGGGTATGATTCCCTCTGAAGCCTACAATAATTAATTACTTAACGTCATTTTGAAGAAAAATATACAAAGAAAGTTAAAGGTAATGTATTACATTAAACAGTACAAGAAACAATATCCTTACATTACACATAGCTATACAAATAGCTTTATATTACTTCCTGACAAGTAACACCAAATTAACAATTGGTCTAGTATAACAAACTTTCTTTCCTTCTTTCACAATACAAATTTCAACTTTGCGGACTCTACCGTCTTTACTCGGAAAAGTACGTACAACTCTTCCCATAGGCCAATAGTTGCGTGCTACTTCAGCATCCTTAAGTAATACAATGTCATCAACTTTTAATGGTTCTTGCTCTTGAACCCATTTATGCCTAACTTGAAGAGTTTGGAGATATTCTCGTCTCCAGCGTAACCAAAATTGATTGGCTAAATATTGGACTTGTTTCCACTGATTTCTATATAGATCTTTAGTCTCTATATTGCCGAGGGGTGATTGGTCAGATTCTAACTTCTGTGTTAACAAAGCAGAGGGACTCAATATATCTGGAACTTCGGGATCGTAAGACACTGGAACAATTGGACGGGCATTTACAATAGCTGATACCTCTGCCATTAAAGTTACAATGACGTCATGAGTCAAAGTTTTGACATTTAATAGCATAGCGTCTAGTATTCTGCGAGCAACACCTATGAGGCGCTCCCAAGTACCTCCCATATGAGAGCTATGAGGGCTATTAAATTCCCAAACTGAACCAGATTTCTGTAAGAAACTCTGAACATGTTCATCTTCAACATTAATTGCACTGGCTTGAATGTTATCAATTGCCCCAATGAAATTTGTACCACGATCAGATCTATAAACCTTAACTTTCCCACGTATAGAAACAAATCTCCTAAGGGCGTTAGTAAATGCAGAGGAAGATAAATCTTCGATAACCTCTATGTGCACTGCCCGAATAGTCAAGCAAGTGAATAAAACAGCCCAACGTTTTGAAAGAGCTTGTCCACCTCTAGTACGTCTTGAAACAATCTGCCACGGTCCAAACACATCAACCCCGACATAACTGAAAGGAGATGATTGAACTACACGTTCAATGGGTAGGTCTGACATCTTTTGGCATAAAAATTTCCCCCTTAATTTTTTACAGATCACACATTTGTGAATGACAGAAGAAACTAATCGCTTAGCTCCAATAATCCAGAAACCTGCCGACCTAAGGGCTCCTTCAGTAATCTGTCGGCCCTGATGCACAACCGACTCATGGTAATGTTTTACCAATAATTCAGCTACAGGATGCTTTTTGGGCAAGATAATAGGACTCTTTTCTACTTGAGACAACTGACTTCTGCACAAACGTCCACCAACATGTAACAAACCATCACTGCTTAATACCGGGTCAAGGGATAAAATGTTACTGTCTTTGTTAAGACTTTCTCCTCCAGAAAGAAGCTTAATTTCCTTTGAAAATACCTCAAGTTGGACTTGAAGCAATACCCATGACACAGAATCTTCCTTATTGGCTAAAGTTTTCGAGAGTGGGCAGATATGCCATCCTTTACATGGTAAACTTCTGTGAAAGGAAATGGCAATATGTCTTAATATAGAAACTGCACGTATTAAACTTAGCCAGGAGGAAAACTTTTCAAACAAACCCATGCTGAAATTCAAGTCTTTTACGTTTGAAGCCATAACAGAAATCTCTTTGCGAATTTCTTTATCTTGAGTGGGGTTTACAAGAGGAAAACTTTCAGGCCTAGAATCATTTGCATCACTTTGCAAGAACTTTGGACCTGATAACCATGAACTCTTCAGTAACTTAACAAGACTGGCACCTCGGCTACCAATATCAGCAGGATTGTGTTCAGAGGGAACATAATTCCACTGTGAAGGATTAGATACACTAACAATCTTATGGACACGATTACTAACATACGTGAAAAACCTTTTGGACTGATTACAAATGTAACCTAAAGTAACCTTACTATCTGTGTAGAATTTAACTGTGTTTACATCAACACATAAATGACTTGCTACAGACTGATACAGTTCAACAGCTAAAACTGCAGCACATAATTCAAGCCTGGGTATAGTGTGACCCTTTTCTGGAGCAAGTTTGCTTTTCCCAACAACAAATCCTACATGATTATCTCCCTTTAAAAATCCCTTAACATACACAACAGCTGAGATGGCAGTAAACGACGCATCTGAAAAGATATGTAAATCAACCTTCGACATTTCACTCAGTGACCTTTCAAAATAACACCTACGAATACTGAACATCTCTAAATCTTTTAACCTCTCCTTCCAATTCTCCCATTTCAGTGCTATCTCTGTAGGCACAATGTCATCCCAATCAACTTTAGTACACATAAGTTCTCTAAGGATTAACCTTCCTTCTAAGATAACAGGGGCCAAAAATCCAAGTGGGTCAAATACACTATTTATAGAGGATAAAATACCCCTTTTAGTGATAGGACGAGCTGACATATCTGTTTTAAAAACAAAGTCATCAGAACTTAAATTCCAGACAATTCCAAGACTACGCTGACTTGGCAGATCGCCACAGTCAAGATCTAGATCTTTTAAACCTTTCGCCAAATCTCCTTGGTCAAAACATTTCATAACCTCAGGGTCATTTGATGCTATCTTGTGTAATCGTAACCTACTAGCACTTAAATCTACTTGAGTTCGTTTAACCAAATCAACAGCAATATCAGCTGTTGTATGCGAGGACAAGCCGTCATCTACATAAAATTCTCTTTTCACAAAGTCTTGCACATCTTGATCAGACCTTTCTACAGATTTATGAAGACCGTATGTAGCTATTGCAGGGGAAGGGCTGTTCCCAAAGACATGTTTACACATGCGATATTCTACCAAAGGAAGGGAAGGGTCATTTCCTTCAAACCATAAAAAGCGAAGCAAGTTTCTATGCTTCTCGAGAACACTAAATGAGTAGAACATCTGTTCAATGTCGCAGATTACTGCAACTTTATCTTTTCTAAATCTCATCAAAATACCTAATAGGCTGTTGGTGAGGTCAGGACCTTGTAACAGGACAGAGTTCAAGGAAATACCTTCAAACAATGCTGACGAGTCGAAAACAACTCTAACTTGGTTTGGTTTTTTGGGGTGGTATACACCAAAGATTGGTAAATACCAACGCTCCTCATTATGACTCAAGTCTGGGGCCCTTTCAGCATGACCTTTACTAAAAAGGTTACTCATAAATTCAAAGAAATGCTGTTTCTTAACAGGGTCTTTCTGAAGACTTTTGATCAGAGTATTAGTTCTTTTAACTGCCTGAATTCTATTGTTAGGTAATTTGGGACGTAATGATCTAAGAGGTAGGGGAGCTACCCAATTCCCTTCTGGGGCCTTTTGAAACTGATCATTCATAATACTAAGGAATTCTCTATCATCCATAGATAGGGAAATCTTATCGTCATCAGGAGTTTTGACAAAAATGGGGTCTTGCACAGACAAGGGTGAACACTGACACGGTTCAAACAAAGATGTTCGACCGTCATTCAATATATAAGTTTTATGCACATTTACAACATCTTTAGCATGAATCTGATCTAAACATAATTCTCCAATAACAACCCAGCCCAAACCTAAACATTGGGCATATGGTGCACCTGACTGGCCAACGACTTGATCAACTATATGGTGAGCCTCAGTAACATCTCTACCTAATAACAAAAGAATATCAGCATTTTCATCAAATTCTGGTAAACAATCAGCAATTTTCTTTAAATGATCATGACACCTAGCATTTTCTGGCGTACATATTTCATGTTTATCATTCGGTATGTCAGTACACTCTATCAGAGTTGGTAACATATAGCGGACAGAACCATCAAGTGATTCAACTACACACTGGTTTGCTCTACGACCACTACAAACCATAGTGCCTGAACAAGATTTCAGTACATATTCATACATATCACTCTGTATATCTAACAAAGAAAATACATCAGGTTTAACAAGAGACCTATTGCTCTGTTCATCTAAAATTACATAACATTTGATAACATTATCAGGATTATCAACAGTATACATATTTGCAAGAATGATTTTTGAACATGATTTTCCTGAAAATGAAGCATTATGACATATGTCTGTACAAGCTGAAACAACGTTCTCTTTGTCATGTTGAGTGAATGTTTCTTTCTCCCCGCCATCAGACTCTGTTGATTTCTTACTGTTATTTCTGGCAGCTGAATCTGTTGGAAAGTCTATATGCATTGCGGTGCAATGTGAAGTACTCAAACAAACACTACACTTTATCTCTGCTTTACAATCGCGAGCTAAGTGATTGCTAGATAAACATTTGAAACATAATTTATTTTCGCGAAGCACTTTTCTTTTTTCAGATAAAGACATTGCTTTAAACAATCGACACTTCTCCAAAGAATGAGGTAATTTGTGAATTGGACACTTCAATTCTATTTCTGTTTTCCTGACAGAAACTTCTCGTCGTTCACGACTCTGTTGACTAGGAGTATTCTTCAGAGTAAAACTTTCAACGAAGAAACTAGGATCATTCCGTATTTTGCTCTGCTCCCTTACAAACTCAGCTACGACCCTAAAAGGTGGAAACGGTACTCGATATCTCCGTTTATACTCAGTTGCTTTTGTTGTCCACTTCTCTTGAATGTTATGTGGCAGTTTACTAATGATTGGAATAACACCCACTGCTGAATCAAAATATGACAGAGTAGTTGAGAATCTAGGGTCTTCCTTTAAACCTTCAATCTCTGATAATATGTCACAGAGATCGTACAACTTGAACGAGTCTTTAATTGTCAGTTTTGGAAATGATTCCAATTTCTTGACTATCGCATAGTAGGTATTTTCAGGGGATCCAAATCTCTCGTCAAGTCTATCCCAAATTCTGCACAATCCTTCATTTGGGTTATCAATGTATGCTGATTTCAAACATAAAGCTTGTTTCTTTGAGCCTTGACCTAACCACTTTATGAGCAAATCTATTTCTTCCACAACCGACGCACCTATTTCCTGGACTACAGATTTAAATGTAGACTTCCATGACTGATATGTCTCGGGTTTGTCCGAGAACACTGACAATCTAGATGTAAGAATGTCTTTTCTCAAAAGAAACTTTGTAAAGTCACTAACTACATCTGTTCTTGTATTATTTGGAATGAAGCTTTCTGCATTAGGATTAAAACTATATTTATTCAAAGAATTTTGCACAAATTCTGCTGTTTTGATCTGTGGATCAACTACAGGTACATCTGGTACAGAACTAATATCACTTCCATTTAAATCTTCGTATTCTGATTCCACAAGCGCAAGTTCTTTTCTTTGCTCTAAAAGCTTTAATTCAGTCTGTAGATTTGCTCGTTTACGAGATGCTGCTGCTGCCGAAATTGCTTCTTGTTCCTCGATTTCTGCTCTCTGTCTTTCCAACTCTGCTTCCTTTTCTGCAAATGATGCTCTTGCTTTAGCTGCTTGTAACTTAGCTGTTGACCTTGAGCCCACTGACGATTTGTCATAGTACTTAAATGTTCTGAGCTTATTAATAAATTCATTCACTGTTGTTCTCCTTTCTGTCATTGACTCTAACAATTCATCCAATGGTTGTTTACTGTCCTCAACTCTTGACGCCTCTAAATATCTCTGATATTCTGTAACGACACTGTCATATCTGTTGAAACACTCAACAATTTGTAACTTTACCGACTTTAATTTAAGCTTGTCACATTCCGAGCTTAAACTTGTGTTATCCTTTATAACAGTTTCAACATCTCTCCAGTATTTCTCCACCTTTGCCTCAAAGGTTTCTACTTTTTCTTCAAAATTTGCCATACCTTTGGCAGTAAGAGTTCTTGTACGTCCTAGAGACATATGTTAGATCTGCTGTTTAGTTGATGCCGAACGAATAAAGTAACATTCCTTTACTGTTCTGCCTCGTAAAAGTGAATAAACAAAACACAATTACTATCAGACAGTTTAACCAGCTTTATTCAATATCTTTATACGTGTGTATGCGTGTGTGGTAAAGGAATGTTGTGGCTTTATAGACATCTACAGCCAAATCTTTTACAAAATTTACAAATGGCGGTGCCACACCGCTTAAACACGAGAGCGTAACTAAATCAAACACGACTCTCACTGTAGCGTTATCGACTCATAGTATCGTCCTCAAAAACATCGTCCCAAAACTGACGATACAACACAACAAAAGTACAATGTGTGTATATGATCAAATCTATGCTACAACATAAACAGTTTGTTCGTCCGTTCGAGATCAACCATAACCTTCAAGTTGGATATACTTAAATTTTGCCTGTGCCAAAAGGACCTATTTATGGAGCAAGAAGTTACTTAAGTCAAGATCAAAGTCACCAGTTCTAAAAATAGGATTTTCACACTTTTATATTTGGTAAGAATATAGCATGAATAGTCCTCTACCTTCAGCTGGAGTTAAGGGTCAATTGGGTCAAGGTCACCTTTGCTAAAGTTATTTTTACACTATTCTCTAAAAGCCATTAGGTATTGACTGGGGTCTTTCATATCATGTAGATGTTAGGTACATGTCTCAAATAATCTTTTACCTTTGAAAAAGATTTTGATTATTTTGGGACATACAGTATTTACTTATTGACCAATGTCCTTGATATTTGGTAGGAATTTACCTCTGCTGGTCCTTTTACTTATGATTGGGTTTGAGTCACAAGGTCAAGGTCACCGTCACCAGTACTAAAATAAGATATTTACACTGTTGCTCACACAGTAATTACATGCTATGTCATTCAATGTTAGGATACTACGTCTTCGCGCACCTGCGCATACATGGTACATGTAAACCTTTAAAGGTTTTTTTACTGAATTCAATCTTTGGTGCGCTTCATTATTTTTTGATATTCTAACAATTTCTTAGAATAAAACACATTTTACATTCGAGTCGCCAATCACAGGAAGGTTGGTAGCATTTTGCAGGTGCGCGATGAAGTAGAATCCTACCATTGTGGTGGTTCTCTTATGGAAACTGGAAACCAGGAAACGTTCATATTCTTTTGTTCATTCTACAGTACAGGACAGTGAAAGAAAACACTTAATCGATTTATATGCTTGTTATTTACATATAAAGATACAAAACAAAGTAAAATACAAACGAGCACAAACAATTTATAATCAAAGCATGGTCTAAAGCTACATTATAAAACTGATTCTTCTGAAAGAATCAAATTCAGAAATTAATTCATTACTAAGCAAAACTCACTCTGAATTTATCGAATCCAGAATTAAAAATATAATGTTAACAACAATTCCTTAAAACATGACATCTCTCGTGTAATAATCATTACACAATTTCTGTAATTTAACACATTATTACACACTTAAAATCAACAACAAAAACTGTACAAACTAGAGCTTCTTTGATATCAACATATATACGTTTATTTATAGAAATAGATCATAGAGATTTCAACAAATAAATTTTAAGCGTTTGTTAATACAACTTGATCATAGATAAAAAGTTACATCAATAATGAGTCATTTGTAGTCTTTGAAATTTATAAATCATTTGGCCAATCCTCTTTATTTTTTGGTTAGCATTGACAAATTACAAATCCATTAACAAATCTTATTTTCTATAAAAACTAGATCACTAATTGTCTCTTCAAACATTTCGTCTGCATGCAAATGTCGTCATGGTTTTATTCACCTGGCTGTATGATTAAAAACATGTTGTTCTGGATTGAAAAATATCTAAATGGCTGTATGATAGTCAGTATATGAGAATGTTTTTTTTTTCTTGTTTTTTTTTTTTTTTTTTTTTTTTTTTCGTTTCTCCCTTACTTGAAATTCAGGTGCAATTTTACGCACAGTATTTGCAACAAATTTGAATTGAAAAAAAAAAAAGAACAAAAACAAAACAAAAACAATAAATTGTCAATTTAACATCTGCTTACAAATAATTGCCGTCAATATGACGTCAGTATAATTAAAGAGAAGATAACTCATGAATCCTTTCTGCGACAGAGGAAATCGACGATACGTTTCCGGTTGGTTTTACGAATGAGGATATAAACAACCGGATCTACAGTGTAGCTGAATCCTGAGATGAGATGAACATAGCTTGTAATTTTTACGTCGACTGGTACCCTAAACTGCTGCAGTAAAATCAAAACCTGGAAATAAAACATTCAAAGCTAGAAATAATAACCGTGTAAATGTCAGAAACCGTTTCTTCGGCACACCTCGCCGAATACTCTTGAACTTTTAATCACAGTTCTATACTAAATGATGACTTAAGGGCTGAAAAGTCACAATATCTCTGTATTTGCGTAAGTGAATTGCGTTCGCTACAGTGCAATAATGACAGAATGAAAAACTATATGATGTGGGTGATCATAGAAAATGACAACAGAAACATTTTAAACGAAAACAAATGGAGGGTTGATTATCTCATTTTCAGTTTTAAGATGCCATTGATTTTTGTTTTCTTTTTTCTCTGTTGGTTTGTTTTTTGTTTGTTTTGTTACCTTAGATCATTTCAAGAATAATTAACTAAACAATAAGGCGGCTGAAAATAATATATGTAAATTGGATTAAGTTGTCTATCTTATTCTTGGTAACAAAATTTCCGAAAATATTTTTTTCCGGTGTAAGTAAAGATGAAAAAAAAATGGTCGTTTAAAAGATTGAAAGATCAACACACAAATAAAACAACTTTTATAAGTGTATCAGCCATTAAAATAAGATAAATAAAAAGAAAAAAAACGAGAGTGAAATAGCTTTCTTTTTTGTATATATGAAATCTATTCTTTTAGTTTAATCTTATTTTATTGTATACATATGCATACATTAAATTCATACACAATAACACATAGACATATTAATGTAAATACAGTGTAACTTCCGAATTCCGGAACTTCTACAAACCGGAAATTTCTGAAATCCGAACATTTTTCAGGGTCAGGAAATTTCTCCATCTGTTTTCCATGTAATTAATACCTCTGAATTACGGAACTTTTAAAAATGGTTGGGCTAAAAGTTATAACAACATTATCTAGAGCCTTCTTTAAGGTTATTCAAAAAAGATGTGAAAACATATGTAAAGTCTGACTTATTATACTAAAATCTCAAGATAAATATATCAATTATAGAAAAAAATATATATTATCTGATCTTTTGAAGGAAACTATCGAGATATTAGATTAATTAAATTGGCCATTACAAATTTGCAAACCTCAGTTCTGATGTTACAATATTGTGACTGGATATCGTCTCCAGTAAATAAAAATGTAAATTCAAATTAAAAAATATAATGAACATCTGTCCCTTTTCCTGTAATAAATTTCCGTATGATTTATCACTCCGTAGATAATTCTAGATGTTTCCATTGTTAATGATCCAGGAACGTCAATTAAGACTGTGAACATGGTGAAATATATGACATATAATTGAAATACAGACCTGCTATTTGTCCTTTTCATTTTTACTGTGCCTTAAATTGTTGTTTATCATGACAGCGATGTTTGATTGACGACGGATTTAGGGATGATGAAAATGTGAAAGAAATTGAGCCGTGTCATGACAAAACCAACATAATGGGTTTGCGACCAGTATGAATCCAGACCAGCCTGCGCATCCGCGCAGTCTGATCAGGATCCATGCTGTTAGCTACTAGTTTCTCTACTTGTAATATAGTTGGTAAGCGAACAACATGGATCCTGATCAGACTGCGCGGATGCGCAGGCTGGTCTGGATCTATGCTGTTCGCTTACCAACTATGTTGGTTTTGTCTTGACACGGCTCAATTTTGTCTTGTTTTAACTCTTATCCTGGTGTAAACGGAAGTAATTAGCCTTTGCCGCCAGTCTAAAGACAAGACAGTCTGCACATCCGGGCATTCTTACTTAGCTCTATCAGAGGATCGACCCTATAGAGGTACGATAGTTTTTTAAGTTTAAGCGAGGGGTAATGGTACGATATGGCATACAGTATATCAATAAAATATATGTCTGTACCTTCAAATAATCATTAAGATATCCCCGAAATTGATAATAGAAAGTTCGAAAATGGACGCTGGACAAGTCCATTTTTAGAAATTTATCAAGATATGGGGTTAATTGTGTAACAGAAACGTAGATGAGATTTTTTATATCAGAGATCTCTTGCAATTAGACTGACAAATTATTCTCTGAATCAGATGAATGGACAAATGATGCTTAGCGTGTTATTATTTCTTTCTTAACATTTATTGATGGCCTAAGATTAGGTCAAGGTCACGGATATTTTTTCGCTTCAGAATCCTTAATGTTACTTATAAATTCTTAAAGAAAATCGTCTACAAATTCTTATTACACCACTGTTTTTAGTACAACAGTAAAATACTCGTATAAACAAATGAACCATGTATATTATGTTTTCTTTATCGACAGAGTATAAAATACCAAATGAATGTAAATTTTCTCTCTTATTCTATATATTGTAAAACAGGCCAAATTAACAGACATTTCACAAACAGACCTTATGATTTGTAGTAAAAATAGACACGTTAGACTACCACTTAACATAACAAGACTAAGAGACATCCTGCATATTTTCTTGTTTTCTAATTTTTGTTTGATATTACTAAATAGTAAAATAACTTCCCATGTACATGCAATACTTATGAATATTTCATTGTTATTTTTCTGGTTCGTCGTCTAAGTATAGTCCGCCATTTTCCAAGTAACGCTAGTGAAATAAGATAGGTTGTGGCCTTTATTAAGTCGGTAAAAACTAGATTAAAGCTTAGATGAAGCGACTGCATTAAGGCCTCAGCAGAGGACAGGGTTTATATGAACAACATCAATTATAGATTAGATAGATATACAATTGTTAAAGCAATACAACACTTGCATTCAAAGGTAATGCTATACTTTACGAAGCATGCTTCCCTCCTAAAAAGTTACTTGTAAATAGTTTTCTTGGAAGATTTAGACATTATTATTACTGTTATATTTGTAAATATAATAACTGACCAAATAAGGGGTTTGCTAAAGCGGTAGACTAAAGGTTCGACCGTAATTAACAATGACACAGTATATAAACAAGTCTACTTCCTGTTATGGCAAGAAATGTTCAAGTTAAAATAGATATGCTCCCATGTAAGTACAGTGATCGGAATTAACACTTGATTATAATCGCAAGATAGGGTACACATTGAACTGTTTAGCTTCGCAAGAAACGGTACAGTGATTTCGTTTATCTATAGTGAAGGAGGGAAAATTTAGGAAATTACCATGTACTTCTGGAATAAATGAAACAGCTGAGCACCCTAGACACGTTATATGTTCTAGTCTTACGGTGAAGAATTAGTTTGTCTTCATAATATATGATCCAAGCAAGGAAATCCCTGCATATCTTTCTCAGTCTATAGTCATTATAATGATGGGATTCGAACATCAAAAATTCTGCAACATCCTCAACTATCTCATTGCTATATTTACATTTTAGCCTAATTTTTCTGAAATTTAATTCATTGCACACATAATCAGGCGATAATTAAAAAGATTGTCATTTGTCATCGTTGGTGTTCCGTACAATAAAAATTATATTAAAAGAACATTTAGAATTAAATTTACGACCAGAAATACTAGCCTTGACGCTGGTACATCTAAGAGTTATTATAAACCCTATCGTCTGTTCAGGCTCTTGGGTCATAGAAAGTCAATATAAAATCAACGCTTATATTTATTTTAAACATGTTTCTCCTATTATATATTCAATTTAATTTCGAATTTGCATTAAAACAATAATATTTCAATGAAAATCTTCAGTTTTGAAATAGATACAATGTCGATTCCTATTTAAAACGTATTTTTTTTTAAATAGATGAGTAGGACAGTTTTATTTTAATTTAAGATATCATATACGGTATGTGCATTTATCATATACATTTAATGTCATGCTACAGATTCAATATGCATAAAATAGCTGGAATATCATGTGCCATAACGTTGTAAACAGTCCATAAACAATCATCAGTTAAGTTGACAATATAATATTAAATTTAAGCAAAGTTCATTACTTACGTTGTAAGGAGTTTCGCAGACCAGGTAGACAGTCGCTAGTGCAAGCATCAATTTAGCAAAAGCAACTTCCACTGAGGCTTGGTTTACTTTCGATGAGTTGGTGTCCCCTGTTGAACTGGTGGCAGACTCTGATGGTACATAGCTAACAACCCGTGAGGAGAGCTTCAAAACAGACCGTATCACAACCGCATTCAGGCATACAATCATGATCACGCATATTATTCCCGCGAATCCATACGCCATCCCGTACACCCTCTCTATCGGCGGTGCCTTAAAACTGAGTGATGTGCAGTACATTTTCCCCGTACTCTTTCTCGTGCCGGTATAACTTCCAAGTCCAATTAATGGCAATAGATTCAGTGCCGCTACAGAGACTGTAGCAAGAAGACAGGCTAATTTCCACGTTTTGACACTCACGTGTTGTTTATAATAGAACGCAAAGCATATCGCCAGCACGCGATCAACCGCCATAAGTACATTCATAACACCTGAGAACAGTTTGAAATGTGAGTGGAATGTAGCCAGGGAGGCACACATTGGATAATTCACATCCGTGACATATCTGATTACCATGTGGCGCGTGATCGAAAAGCAAACAGCGATAAAGTCGCACGTGCAAAGCACGAGCAATAAGATAATAGCGGGAAATACCGCTTTCTTTATATCACGGATGATAAAGAAAAGAGCAAGTAGGTTTGTAAGAATTCCTGGTATCCAAATCAGGCATAATGACAAATAAAATGAGGTCTGAGACTTGGTCCTGGTACTGCTCCTCATCCCTGTGGTATTTGTCGAGTCCGAACCATTGAGAATAATCTCTGTCAAATTAAGCACCGTTATGTTCTCCATAGTTTTTTTCTCTTTTGACTGAAATATATGCACATATTGTACTTTCTATTATTTTCTTTTGAAACATATAGAAATGTAAACTTTTATGTAATAAGTTCTTTTTTATTTGTCTGATAAAAACAATTCATTGATAAAAGATATGTAAAATAGGTTTCAAATAGTCTTTCGGATGTTAATTATATATTTTAGTCCTGCTTAACGCCATGCAAAAGATGCCGTTACATAACTGTTTCAAAAACGTTAGAAAAATTCTGAGAAATATACATCCATGATAAACTTTCTTATCATCATCATCATCACTACCACCACCACCACCACATAATCACCATCAGCAGCAGCATTATCATCACAATTATATATTATTATCATTTAACTATTATTATTTTATCATCATCATAATCATAATAATCATCATTATTATTATTATTATTATTATCATTATTATTATTATTATTATTATTATTATTATTATTATTATCAGCATCACATATTCCTATAACTAATAAAGACAAAATATTCACACATACTCCTTCCTACCTCTTAACTATAGATTTATCCTACAATGATACTGCTTCTGTGAAAGACATTTATATCGCTGACTGGTGTTGACAAGGTTATCATGTGAACAGGAAAAATAGTTCTGTCTCATTAAAACCGATAGAATCATGCATTGTGATAAAAATAACCTTTTACCCCAGCATTAGTCAAAAACTATCATATTGTCAACAACTTAGTAAGTCTTATTCATTTTAAAAGTCGATGTCAATGGGAAAATATTCTGAACTTTTTTTTTTTTAGAAAATGTGTAAGTTCAGCAAATATTAAGTGAAACAAAAATACTCTAATTTTTTTTTCATGCCCAATTAATTATATTTTACTTTGAAAATCAATAATTCTAGTGACCAACTGAAACTGTAAAATTAATGACGTTCAGAATGTATGGATAACGTTCAATTCTATTAAAGATTGGGGCAGTTTTTTTATAATTTAGGTCGTTTTTACATTAGATCATAAACATTTTTTTATTGTCAATAATTGGTCACACACTATTATAATAGTCAACCTTTTGATATATATCCTTAATTCAACTTAAACTGTCGAAAGCAAAAAATGAGCATAATGTAAAAAAAAACCTACGGTTGATATTAGTCGTTTCTAAAATGAATGTGAGGGTTGAGTGAAACTTTATTGCTACTTTATTGAAAATGGCGACAGCTAAAACAAACGCTATTGTGAAAAGACATTAAAAAATAAAAAGAATCCTGTTTGTTTTATTATTTTCGTGAATCAACGTTTAACACATAAAACACTGGTAGACCATGCGTTATAAACGGTTTCAAAATATCTGTTTATGAACTATTTTTACAACTTCAGTCGCCGGACAAACGATTAAAAGTCAAGATCGACAAAACCCCCTTCCATCCAACTTTAAATAGTATCTTAATACAATTTTCAGTTATCGATAATGCAAAATAATTTTGCGTCAGTTATGTTCCGTTCTTATAGTTTACTTTATCCCATATTTCTGCTTAGAAGCACCTTTGCATTTGAGTTTATCCTAATTGACAATGTAGTTAATTTAAATGTATTGATGAAAACTAAATGACGGCATGTTTGTTGAAAAGTGATCGTCACGTTTATTTCCACTTATCTTACTCTTTTTTTCTCTTTACAAACGTCATCAACGCAGATATTTTATCATTTTATATGCAAAGTGTGATATATGATTCCTTCTATTTTATGTTTTCCTTAGGCGCTACAGTCTTTCAAATTGGTGTATTTAGTTTAAGAAATCCTCAGTTATTTAGTTTGCTTGTCATTAATTTACAAAGATCTTAAACCTTTGCCAAGACATTGACTTGATGTTTTGATGAATACAAGAAGGCCAAGATTGCCATACATTGTTTACCAGAGGATATAGTCTACTAAGACAAGATTAAATTACCTGGGCTATTAACTCAGTTTAACCATATTGATCCAAAGGGTTAAAGATATATGAGCCGCGTCACGACAAAACCAAAGTAATGCGTTTGCGACCAGCATGGATCAAGGCCAGCCTGCGCATCCGCGCAGTCTGATCAGGATTCATGCTGTTCGCTATCAGTTTCTCTACTTGTTATAGGGTTTGTAAGCGAACAGCATGAATCCTGATCAGACTGGGCGGATGCGCAGGCTGGTCTGTATCCATGCTGGTTGCAAACGCATTACGTTGGTTTTGTCGTGACGCGGCTTATATCATTTAATTGTTATTCTGTATTAAGCATGAAACCATTTAAGCAAATTTTGTAAAGGATCATCTAAAGATTATTCATGTAGAGGTTTATTAATTAATCTGAAGCATGGTTGCAGAGAAGATGTCACTAAAAAACTTCTCTTTTTAAGATCTGATAGTCATCTTGATCAGCAAACCAGAACTAGATGATCAATTTTAGTATTGGAACGCGAAATGATTATTTGTAGCCCGATCCATTTGCACTATATATCTTTATAAATATTTGTTTTTATATCATTCATGTAACTTTAATGTATTTCTGTAAAGATTAGTTGCAAGAAAATATTATTAAACTAAGTACAGGAACGCGAAATGATAATATCTGTAGAGCTTCATTTAAATTTATTTAGTGACTGAGGAGGACATATCATTAAGCGATAAATTTTAATTTCGACTGTATAAAGATTTGACTATATATATACAAAAAGCAATACCTATAACCTAAAGGGAGTGGTCAAAACTGGGCCCAGAGCCATAATGCCTTTATAATTTTAAAGGAAATGCCAGAGAAGATGATTTAAGAAAAAATACTTGAAATATAAAAGGAAAAACTATGATATCAATTGGCAGGGAAATTTTAACCATAGGGCTATAATCACTACATGATGTTTCATACCAAATATCTATGCTCTAGTCTTTAAAGTTTAAGAGTAATTTTCAAAGATTTTTCTTTTGGTTGCCATGACAACCAGAGATTTGCATGAATTCAATTTTCTAAATTTCTTTATGAGAAGATCATCCAATAATTTTCCTATAATTATATTAACATTGTGGTATACTAGTACAAGATGCTGTTCAAGAAAGTGCGAACAGACAGACGGGCGGAGTGACGGACGCCGGACGATGAGAGATGGCAATAGTACGTTGTGCTTTGGTGAGCTAAAAAACAAAGTTGTTTTAACTAGAACTGCCACTATCATGGCGTGAATACCCCCGCATACCACTTTGTCAGAATCAACAGTGGCCATTTAGAGCTCAAGGACAACCTCCCTGCCAAATCTGAAGTTACTATGCCAGTGCATTGCTAAGTTATGTATTCTACATGCTTCAAATGCGAAAATGTCAAAATCAATACATTGCGGACAAGACATTCTTTAACAATTAAAA
The DNA here is from genome assembly GCF_026571515.1 of Ruditapes philippinarum. NCBI lineage: Eukaryota > Metazoa > Mollusca > Bivalvia > Venerida > Veneridae > Ruditapes > Ruditapes philippinarum. Next base: position 39,524 of record NW_026856686.1, read on the forward strand.
AGAAAAGCTTTTTTGTCAAGGTCCCTGTGACCTTAACTTTTGACCCAGTGACCTCAAAATCAATAGGGGTCACCTTATAGTCATGATCAACATCCATGACAAATATGAAGACTGTGGGTCATAAATGGGTGGACAAAATTTTTGAAGTCAAAGTCTCTGTGACCTTAACCTTTGACCTGGTGATCTCAAAATCAATAGGGGTCATGTACAAATCATAACTAACCTCCATACCAAATATGAAGACTGTGGGTCAAAGGAATCTTAAGTTATTGGGCGGACAAGCTTTTTGAAGTCAAGGCCCCTGTGAACTTGACCTTTGACCTGGTGACCTCAAAATCAATAGGGGTCATCTACTAATCATGACTAAACTCCATTCCAAATATGAAGACTGTGGGTCAAAGGAATCTTAAGTTATTGGGCGGACAAGGTTTTTGAAGTCAAGGCCCCTGTGACCTTGACCTTTGACCTGGTGACCTCAAAATCAATAGGGGTCATCTACTAATCATGGCTAACCACCATGCCAAATATGAAGACAGTGGGTCATAGGAATCTTAAGTTATTGGGTGGACAAGGTTTTTGAAGTCAAGGCCCCTGTGACCTTGACCTTTGACCTGGTGACCTCAAAATCAATAGGCGTCATCTACTTATCATGAGTAACCACCATGCCAAATATGAAGGCTGTGGGTCATAGGAATCTTAAGTTATTGGGCCGACAAGAAAAAACCGACGGACGGCCGGACGCCGGACGCCGGACGGCCAGACGGCCGGACGGCCGGACGGACAAGCTGACTCCAGTATACCCCCCTTACAACTTTGTTGTGCGGGGGTATAACAAATAAATTAACTTTGCTATATCCTGTCGTTAACCCGTGCAATCAGGTTACCTTAGATAGAATCAGAAAATACCGAAAGGTCTTTGACATGTAAACAAACTGTCCTTGTCTGTTTTATTTATGGACAGCAATTTCGCCAGAGAATGTGTCCGTTTCGTGAAACGGAAGCACTTGACGTTTTACAATTTATTTCTAGCACCTTCTTCACGACAAAGATATAAAGCTATAAAATTTGAATTTTATGCGCAGTTTCAGATGCAGATTTTAATTTCGGTTTAGCTACTTTTTTACCGGTAACATACTTTTTACCTCACCTGAGCATTTTATGTCTTGTTTTTATAGTGAGTGATATCATTGAAAGGGCCTTTTTGGCCTTCTTTTTGTATTTAAAATTCCCTTTGCAATGGCGTGTCCAGAAAGTAGTTCTATGTTGGCTTAAAAATGGGGTATTATTTTCCAGTTTACGTGTTTAAATGACATTGTACCAAAAAGGGTATAAATAAGATAATTATTTAGTTCGGCCATGAATTGTGCGGATGTTTATAAGTTCAGTGTTGATATACCTTTACTGAAATAATGTCTATTGGGTTAGAAATAACAATTTAATAAATTCATATAAACCTCGTGATATCTGCTTGATTTGATCAAGCTGTATAAATCCTAGAAAAAACAACTATCGAGAGTATATATATCGTAGACGAGTCTACTCGTTGTGATGAATTATGTCGCAGAAATATTGATTGAAAAGAGACTTTAGTTAAGGCAAGAGATATAAATAAAGCAAAGATTATGAAAACTTTAAATTTCCTATGCATGTAAATAAGCCATACCTGTTACGTCAGTTCATATACATAGGCTTACTCTTTGTATTTGCATGTAATGTAATATCGCATTGAATGATTGACTTCGTTTGATGTTAAATTACCAATAAAAGTGTTTCTTCAATACACTTATAGCATACATACCTTTCCTTCTTGAGACAATATTATAAAGGCTTATGCTACAATCACATAGACATATGGGCAGATTATAAACTGCAAAATATAATTTGTTTAAACTTTGAATTAGCTTACTAGGATATAATAGCAGTAACAATACCGAAAATGGGTAATAAGGTACAGATACTTAGCTGTAAGAATATAGTTTATTGCTCAAGGAAACCGACATGAAGACACAGACGGCAATACTTAGATCACTAGCCCAACGGCATGCCACATTCATGAAAGACCTTTAACATTTAACAAAATATGGAAATAGTGAAACTTTGGTATTTATAATGTCTTTATTGTTTTATAATGTCTTAATATACTGCATTAAAATCCATTTTATCAAATTAAATCAATAAGACATATGTATTTGTGGAAACAACAGAGAGAAACCGGGTTTACAATATATGTTAGTAATAAATAATAAAAGATAAAGCTTGTATTTGCTCTGTATTTATAAATTATAGAATAAGTTTTGATCACGTTTTAATTAAACTAGAAAAAACAAATTTAGAAAGTAAAAAGAATATTTCGAAAAACACACAAAACAAGTAATCTCCAGATCGCGCAACCCCAAAAATCCGGTTGGGTAAAGTCCGAACTCTCGTGGTGGCGCGAAATAGGCCTAACCTTGTACCACCTGAAAAGGTGTTAGACTCAGACGGGCTTCTGCGAATGACACACCCAGCCGACTGTCCCAAAGTCAGCCAACCCGGAGTATCACCGCCGAACCGGTCTGACAAAACGTGATACACAAAACGTAGGTTATTTTGAAACTTTAAAGAAAACTTAGCTTAATCTTTAAAAAGAAAGGTTAGCCTTAAAAATATGATCCCAAAACCACCATCGTTTGAACGAAAAACACACATACCTGAAATATATAAAACAAAAATGCTCAAAGGATTAAAACGTGTATATATAATTATGAAAGTAAATGATTGGTATGAAGTAATGATCCCAATGCTGGGTTACATATACAATGAAAATGGGTGAAATGAAAAGATATATAAGGATAAATGAAATTAAATAATGATCCATTGATTGGGTTACACTTGCAAATGATTTAGATGGAATATACGTAATTATATGTATATATGTATGTTTGTACAATAAATCATTAGGAGATGTTAACCAGGTATGTACTTAACGGAAAACTTAAAGCTACAACAAAAACGTATAAAATTCATCTAAAAATAATGAAACAGGAGTGTAACAGTAAAAACTATACAAGACAGACCAACAAAAGCATGCAAGCTGGGCTGATCTGTCTCATACAGTTTTATAACATAATCCCAGGTAAAACTGTTATGCCGACTTTGGAATGTCTGTTCTGTCCGATGGGTTAAAACATCCCACCGACAACAGAAAAGTTTCTCCGTAAGGACGAAACGCACAACGAAGAATCCCCGTAAATACAAAACAGAAATAAGGATAAATAAATACATTACTACATAAATTATCAACCTTATATGACTTGACTTTAATTAATTACATTATAGAATATATGTAATGGAGAATGTATGTATTTATTATTTGTAGTTTACTTTAAATGAAAAGCGATTGAAAAAGGATTTACATACATGTATTATGAAAGTTTGGCATAATATTCAGAGTAAAGATTTTTATTAAAAGTAACATCGTGCAGATATCATGTTGGCTCCACTATTGTATAAATTTCAAGGCTGAAAATCTTTTAAAATCTAAAATAATTCTAAATCTTAACAAAGAGAAAAAAATATTCAAAGTATCTTCTTTTGTTGCACTTCTTTTATTATAAATTTTCCGCGATCTAAAAAACCAAATAACATATCTCGAAATAGAGAGAATAACAATGCATGTATATTTAAGGTCTTTACTTAAATAAGGCAAATCAAAAAACCGAAATATTTTTTCTGAAAATTTGATTTTGTTATCACTAACAGGTTTTAAAAGATGTAAAGTAATCATGTTAATTTCTCGAAAAAACGTACATTCAATAAAAAGATGTGAAGTGGTTTCAATTTTCTTACAAAAGAAGCAATATTTTGTTTTTGACATTGACATTACAAAAGCTTTATTATAGTTAACAGTTATTGCGTCGTGAGGCAACTTAAAACAAATGTTTCTATGACAAGGATCTGTTGCATTTGAGTGTATGTTCTTAAAAACGTTTTTAAAATTAATATTAGGAAAATTCCTAACACATTTAACATACATGTCTTTATCTAATAAAATTCTATAAATCACGCTTGAAGGATGTTTAACATCAAACGAAATATGCGGGAGAATATTTAATAGTAATTTAAATTCATTCATACAATGTTGATAGAATATTTGAACAGATTCACTTTTGGGATACTTATTTTTTGCTAAATCACTATTAAAAGTTCTAAGATCTAATCCAATCCAGTATCTAGCACAAAAGCACCAGTCTGCATCATGATTTTTAATAATTTTTTTACAATGAATTATTAATAAAGAATACCATTTTAGTTTTATAGTAGGAATACTGAGTCCTCCTTCACGATAAGTCAAATATAAAGTTTTCCTGGAGATAGGTTCAAAAAAGGAATTCCATAAAATTTTAAAACATGAATTTTGGAAAAGATTAATATAGTGTTTGGGTATAACACCAGCTGTAAGATAATACAGCAAATTTGAAAAAAGCCAAAAAATTTATTACTGTGCTCTTGCCCTTAAAAGATACATTATTTTGTTTGTTTTGATTTAAAACTTTACCAAATTTTTTATATACACTTTGCCATATGACATCCTCACTTAAATTGAATAGTTAGCACGTTGGAGCGAAGTTTGGAAATGTCTAAAATTAGTTCAATATTGATTATTTTTTATTTTTCTTAAAATTGTCTTTTTCCATAGAACTTTTTACAAGCTCATTTTTTTGTGTCTTTGGATTTTTTCCAATATTAATTCAAGTACACACACTATTTCTGAAACCTTGGTTAGAAATTAGTAAAACGTGAAGTAAAAGTTGATTCGTCGTCTCATATGATTTTTAATAATATAACAAAGAACCATATGTTGTCCTATTCCACATCTTCCACTATGTTATCATCATGCAACTTATGCTTATTCTTTTCTCTTTTTGTTCTGTCTGTTTTCTAGTTCTATCTTTTCATTCAATTGGAGCGTACTGCGACTGTCATACTGAATTATTTCTGATTATGGATCTTTACTTCTTGACAACCGTCTTAAGACATTTATTAGGTGAGCAAGGAATAACATAATGATAGTAAATGAAACAAAGCCCGTCGTCATGAAGGTTTTCAGACTCAGATCTAGATGGCGTTTGACTTTATCGGTGATGGTTTTTGTTTATTTGTTTTTTTTCTATACTCTCTTTGGTTTCATTGCTGAAATTAATCTGGGATTCCATCGATACGGTGCCTTACAGGCATACATACAGCAAGCGTAGATGTCCATTATCCGATAAACAAATGTCAAATGTGTTGTTGTCCTACTTCGACATATATACGGTTTTCCTTCCTACAACAAGACTGCTTGTTTTTCTAATTTTATTAGTCAGTTTATCTGGAGATGTTCATACAAAACCCAGGACCAATGTCAACAAGGTCAAGTTCTACCTCTTCCATATCCTCAACAGACACAATAGATTTATCTATGTACCTGTCATTTATGCATTACAATATACAAAGTATAAAAAACAAACTTGACAACATATTTGCTGAATTCAAAGACTTTGATATTCTTTCGTTTTCTGAAACCTGGCTGAACGATTCAATTGATTCCTCAACTCTCTCGCTTAATTCCTTTCAAGTTCCAGAAAGAAGAGACAGACCTGGTGACAGCCATGGTAATGTACTCTTATATGTAAAACATAATATTCACTACAAGCGTCGACATGATCTAGAAATCCCTGGTGTCGAGTCGATCTGGATTGAACTTGTTACTGCTACGAGACACATACTTTTTGGAGTATTCTACAGACCTCCCAACACAACAGCTTACACACACAATTGTATTGTGGACTCGATACATCTTGCAGTGGATACAAGCATTAAGGATATCATCATGACTGGTGATTTCAATATAAACATGCTGAATCCAGTCTTAGCAACAAAAACTAGAAATGTGTCCATAGGACACGGGTGGTCCCACCGCGCCACTGTTCTGTCAATCTTTTTACAAAGTCAAGGGAAATAACTCTACAAATACTGGATAAATCCACAAGCGAAACCCCAGGTGAAAATCTAAATATGCTGAGCAACCTGCCCATAAGGTTTAATGACTATGTCAAATCTTTTTTGAGTAACTTGCGACACAAGTTAAAAATTGCAAAAATTTTCTATGTGAAGGGCTATTACTCTAAAATACTTAATAAATCCAGACGAAAATATCTGGTGCACAACTGCACATGCTGATCAATATTTCTGTAAAGTTACATGACTCTAGGTCAAACACTTTTTGAGTTACGTGCGACACATGTTGAAAATTGCAAAATTTTACTAAGTCAAGGGCAATAACTCTGAAAATACCAAAACTATCCACACGAAAATACTCAGGTGCACAACTACACATGCTGATCAACATTCCTGTAAAGTTTCATGACTCTAGGTCAAATACTTTTTGAGTTACATGCGACACAAGTTAAAAATTGCAAAAATTTTCTATGTGAAGGGCAATTACTCTGAAAATACCAAAAAAATCCAGACGAAAATACCCAGGTGCACAACAACACATGCTGATCAACATTCCTGTAAAGTTACATGACTCGAGGTCAAATACTTTTTGAGTTACGTGCGACACAAGTTGAAAATTTCAAAATTTTACTTAGTCAAGGGCAATAACTCTGAAAATACTAAAAATATCCACACGAAAATACCCAGGTGCACAACTACACATGCTGATCAACATTCCTGTAAAGTTTCATGACTCTATGTCAAATACTTTTCAAGTTACGTGCGACACAAAAGTGAACGGATGGACGGACGGACGGAAGGATGGACGGGCGGACGGACAAGGGTAAATCTATATGCCCGCCACTAACGTGGGGGCACAATAAAAACATTGTGTCAACAATTCTCTCTTTCTCAATGCATACAAGACCAAACTCACTTTACAGAACATCCATCTTCTATCATTGATTTTATACTTACATCAAATCCTTCTCTCATTATTTACTCAGGAGTAAGTGACCCTTGTTTTGATCAAACAATACGTTATCATTGCCCTGTATATGGTTTTCTTGCTCTTAAGAAACCTAAGATGGCTACTTTTAAACGACATATCTGGCTTTTTGACAGCTACTTAGAGAGAAAGTTGCAGCTGTCAACTGGGAAAAACTGAAAGACACAAACATTGATCTATATGCCAATAATATTTCTGATTTGATTTTAAAAGGTTCGAAATCTTGTATTCCAAATAAACAAATAACAGTTCGTCCAAGTGACCCTCCATGGATAACATCATACTTAAAATTCCAAATACGACGCAGACGCAGAGCATACAGAAAAGCGAAACGAACAAACAATGCAGCTGACTGGACAAAATTTAGATCTCTGCGTAATCAATTAATTTCAGATTTAAGAAAGGCTAAAGAAGATCACATCCAAATACTTGCTGCAAACCTTCAAACTACATCTAGGTCAACTATGTCTTGGTGGTCTTGTCTCAAATCTTTTATAAAACCATCAAACGGCTCTTCAACAATACCGCCGTTGCAAGACGGCGACGATCTATTTGAAGATGAACAGTGTTAAGCTGATATTCTTAACAATTATTTCCGTGATCAAACCATTTTAGATGTAAACCCTACACAAATTATTGAAGAAGAATAGCTTTCCCCTTATAAATTAGATTCAATTGTTACGTCAGCAACCGAAGTAGAGTCAGTACTACAAACACTTACTTTAGATAAAGCATCGGGCCCTGATGGAATAAACAACAGGGTTCTAAAAGAACTTTCCAAAGAATTGTCTATTCCTTTTTCAGATCTATTCAATCAGTCTCTTCGCACATCTAAATATCCTCAAGCGTGGCAAGAGGCCAATGTCACTCCAATTTTCAAATCCGGAGATCGATCTTTACCTAGGAATTACCGTCCTGTATCTCTTTTATGTACAACAAGGAAGGTCTTTGAAAGAATTGTTTTTAAATACATTTATAACCATATTCTATCACATAACCTTTTAACACCTTTTCAGTCAGGTTTTGTCCCCGGCGATTCAACCGTAAATCAGCTTACTTTTTTGTATAATTTCTTTACTGTGGCAATTGACTCTGGAAAAGAGGTCCGAGCAGTATTTTGCGACATCAGCAAAGCTTTTGATAGGGTTTGGCATAAAGTGCTCTTAAATTGAAAAGTTTTGGTATTAAAGGAAATCTTATATGTTAGTTCTCTTCTTATCTGTCGAACAGAAAACAAAGGGTTGTTGTTCCAGGTGCAACATCAAGGTGGAATTTTATCAGAGCAGGTGTACCTCAAGGGTCCATCTTGGGCCCCCTTCTTTTTCTCATTTTTATTAATGAAATTGTTGCCGACATCAGAGCTAATATACGCCTGTTCGCTGATGATACCAGTCTTTACATTTCAGTCGATGATCCAGTAAGTGCTGCCGAAACTTTGAACGCTGACTGACAAACAATATCAAGATGGGCCTCAAGTGGCTAGTGAAATTCAACCCTAAGAGAATAGAATCTCTAATCATTTCTCGTAAACCAAACACCCCAAATCATCCTCACGTATTTATGAACAATGTTGAAATTCAGGAGTTATCTAGCCACAAACATTTAGGTCTATTTTTTGCAAATAATTTGAAATGGAATACTCATATTGATTATGTACTTGGAAAAGCTTATCAGCGCATAAATAAATATAATGCGGAAACTTAAGTTCACTCTTGACCAACAATCGCTACAAACTATATACATTTCATTTATTCGGCCAATATTAGAATATGGTGATATAGTTTTTGACAATTGTACACTCGAGTAAAAATAACGCACTTGAAAATGTCCAGTATGAGGCTGCCCGTATTGTTACAGGTGCAACTAAACTAGTCTCTTTACAAAAGCTTCTTGATGAAGTTGGTTGGGACACTTAAGAATCCAGACGTCAGAAACATAAGCTACTCCATTTCTACAAAATGAAGTCCAACCTAACGCCATCTTATCTTTCAGATTAATGTCCGCCATTAGTTGATAACGAAAATTAGCTCCTCCGTAACCGTGAAGATCGTAGAACACCAAGAGCTAGAACATCGCCATACTATGACTCATTTCTCCCTGCAACAACTAGAGCCTTTAATGAACTTCCTATATCTCTTAGAAATATAGCAACAGTTTCAACTTTTAAGAAAGAATTGTTTAAACAAACAAAAACTGTACCGAAATAGTTCTACTTTGGCAAACGTAAAAATCAAATTATTCACGCCCGTATTCGTACAAATTGTAGCTTACTTGCAGATGACCTATTTTCCAAAAATATCATCCCATCACCTCTTTGTACCTGTGGATTACGCGAAACAGCCTCTCACTTCGTTTTGCATTGTAGGCAGTATGATAATATCAGACCTTCCTTGATAAATGTTATCAATACTTATTTTATTGTTTCTCTTAAAACCATTATTTCAGGAAACACATCTTTATCAGTTGGAGAGAATGGAAGTATATTCAAAGTTGTTCACACTTATATTGAAAAGTCTAAACGTTTTGACTGATCTGAAAAGGTCCATCATCTTTATGAATGTGTCATTCTGCAGTTCGCCCAATTCTATAGCTTCACACTTCTTTATATCTTTAAATTTCCTCATATTTTCTTCTTTATTCGAATTTCATTCCAATACTCGAATTGCATTCCTAATTTAAACTACTTTACACTTCTTTATGTTTTTCTTTCGATTTTTTTTCGATTGTTTTGTTCTAATTGTGTCTTATTTTCCTAATAATAATTATGTTAATATATCTTATCTTGGATGTAACAATTTATTAAATCATCTGTATCGCCAAAATATCTACCGATGTATAGCTAGAAGTGGAGAGAATTTCAATAAGCTTTGAGCTTCCAATTCAATCCACTTTATAATGATTTTGTATAAATTTTGTGTTTGATGTGAATATTGTAACTTGATGAAAAAATAAATATGTTTAAACCAAATTGAATCCAAATTTGTAACCTTATAATTCATTATGTTTGACCCATGAAATACCGAAAGGATGGTCCGCTCTATTTTTCCATTTCCTTTAATACATACCGTTGAATTTTCGATAATTTATTTTTGAACCGGAAATTCTTTCGTATAGTTTTACTACATAAAAAATAACGCATTTATTTATCATCAGTTAAAATGGCCGTGTAATCAATGACATTTTACACTCATATGAACCACCAGGAACGGTAATACCTTTTATATTGCAATCTTTTTGTACTTTTATGGCAAATGGTTCGATACAAAGAACATACAAAAATGGAGATAAAGAGCAACCTTGCCTTATGGAACGATGTAATTTAAATGGAGAAGAAATGTGATTATTTACTATAACAGAAGATTCAATATCTTTATATAACGTACAAATACAATTAATTATGAAATCACTAAAACCAAGGCTTTTAAAGTTTTGAACATATAATCCCAAGAAACACGGTCAAAAGCTTTTTCTTGGTCAAGGTTTATAAAACATGCAGATAGTTGCTTTTGTTCGACATAATCAAAAATGTTAATAATTAAGTGTAAACTATCAAACATAGAGCGACCTTTTATTGAACAAGTCTGGTGGATGCCAACAAATTTTGGCATAACTGAAGAAATGCGATAAGCTAAAAGTTTTGAAACTATTTTCCTATAGACATTAAGAAGTGATATAGGTCTATAATTTTTCATACTTGTTGGATTATTTCTACCTTTACACAAAAGTGTGATGTACGATCACTTTTGAGACGGAGACATTTCGCCACACTTACACATTTTATCAAATAATAGAACAAAAATATCACCAAATAAATGAAAAAATGTAACGTAAAATAAGGACGATAAACCATCACAACCCGGGGAATGTGTATGATCCATCTGTTTTAAAGTTTTCAATATTTCATCTTAAGTAAAAGGTTTCGAAATCAAACTGTTATCTTCCGTATTAACTTGTGGTAATTCACTAAGAAAAAGGGGACAAAAATCTTCATCAATAGGTTCTGAAGTATACAATTCTTTATAAAAATCTTTAAAACAACATGAAATATTTTCAGTATTATCATAAATAATGCCATTATTTTCAATTTTCAATATAGTTTTATCATAACTGTGCTTTTGTTCAACGCTACAAAAATAAGATGTAGGATTTTCATTTTCGTTTATCAGTTTCACTTTACTTCTAATTTTTGACCCGATTAACATTTCATTCTCTATTTGTTTAATCTGTAACAATACATTTTGCTTATCCTCAATATGTTCAAGTTCTTGATACGTTTTACGAATTTTTTTCAAACGATTGTACAAATTCTTATTTTTATGTTTAGAATAGTCAAAACAGAAATCTTTTATTTTTTTAATTTCATGATAATTCTGTCTATCCTTGGCCTTTAAGTCATTAATTTTAAGCGAATATATATTTAAATCCGTCATAATTATAGATAATTCTTAATAAACGTGCTATTCGAGTAACTTAATTTACAATCAGCAATACGATTAATAAAGTATAATATAAAATATATAGTGAGGTCATGTGTTGACAGAACGAGAGCGTATACTTTAATTACTTGAAAAAAAATAAAGTGCAAAAATAAATATGATAATTCCAGAAAAATATATATTATAGATTTATATATACGAATATATTTTGCACAATAATTAGTATATAAACGGTACGATTTAGATAAAAGTAAATAATGCACAGTATGTAGTAGCGATATCAGGTAAGACGTAATTATCTCAGGTAAGACATTTTTAAATAGTTTATAGGTCAAGTAACGGATTATAGTTGACAAATAGATTAGTTCAGAACATTTTGTGTGGAAAACATTACGAGTATTCAAAAGGTACGTATAATATATTATATTTCATCACTGTGGAATTTTGAAAAGATATACAAATAGAGACCAAAAGTACAGATAAAATGAGTAATAAGTTTTCCAACAAAAAGGCTATATTTTGAAAGGAGAAAAAATGAAACTGAAGCGTTTTACTTTCAGTGTATTTCCATACATGCCTAGCACCTCGTGCACTACGCTATCATTTATATATAGCGGCAACCAGTGCAATTTTACTTTGACCGTTTGCTTGCCCAGTGAAATTAAGTGCACTGGCTTGTCCTTAAAAGTCAAAGAATTACCTTTAAGCTTCTTGACTGTGTCTTCGTGGCAAAAGGTAACACAAATACAAATGTCGCCTGGCTGCTCAGTTGTGACGGATTCCACTTCCTTCTCTGTGATCCCAATCGACGACAGCATCTTAAAAGCGTCAACCATCCCCAGACCACCAGCTGAAAACTTGACTGTCAGCTCTATCGCACCAGCGTTGTAGTGTTTCCTTCCAATCGACCTTAGCTCCACTATAGCAGCCATCATGAACAGATAACACTTCCTTATTGTTATTGATGATAAGGAGGCTAAAAACTCATACATCGAGAGTATGTACGTGTTTAATTGGATGGTTTTGTCTTGGTTTTAGGGGGTTTTTTTTCTTTTTTTTTTTCTTCACATGCCTTAACAAAATCGCAACTTAATATTGTTATATAGATATAGAAAGAAACATTTTGAATAATGTTGTACATTTACCGCCCCAAAACGGTAATGAGGAGAAAAAGAAAATGAAAAAAAGTAAATAATTACATCAGGCATTAAATCATTTTGTCAGCATTTTGAAATTGTAAAAAGATTTAATAAGGGATAAGTATTTCATTGGTATCGCGTGTTTGATATCAAGTAAATGGGTGCAGATAATTGTTGATTGAAAATAATCAATCCCTAAAGAACGTTCATGATAGCAAATTGAATATGTTACAGGCGGCTCGGCTTGATTGGACAGGGAACGGTAACATTCTAAACACAGAAACATCCAAAGACACTTGGTTACCATAGAATCTACAATGTTACTCAAAAACAAAATTCGATAATACGTAACGTATAGAACATGTGTGCCCCAAACAAAAAGTAAATGTGTGAAACTAAAAATGAGAATTTTGAATAAGGATCAAACGTTATGAAGATTGGACATCACAGACAAGCTATCAAACGCTGTCAAAAACAGAAACACCTAAATTGTAATAAACATAAGCCGACTTTCTACCTTTACTGTTGGAGGAAGACATCAGACGCCCCTCATATAATTATTTCAGGCACGAGCGATAAGAATCATTTTGCTATTAGCAAATATTCACCAAGATACGTTAAATTGCGTGCGGCGACAACACCTCTTTTGCATGACTTTGGCACGCTAACGACGCAGTAACTAATAGCGTGCAGACATTGTGTGCCGTGTGCAGATAAAATATAATGTTATGTGCTGGTAATTTGAGCAAAATCCACATGGCTTGTTTATTATTTTAATGTTTCTCAAATATTTCTTTTGCCAGTTCTGTACATTTTGTAAACTTTCCTCATGTAAGTAAATAATCACTCACATAAAATTACTTCACTTTTTTCAAGTTTTTTAAAAATAGCTTAAATCCGATTGAATAATTGCATCTAGGCTAAAATGTTGGTGAAATATAATTTCTTCCTAAATGTAAAAACATTATATGAGCTTCAGAATGGAAGCTATACATTCCCGGGTACCTACATTTTAAATTGTATTTTGTAGACCTTCATTAGCTTGTTCACATAAATTCCCTCACCCTCTCTCTAATACAAACTTCGCCATTTCATTTGGTATAAATAGTTTATAACATTGTTGTGCAAATACTATTATAATTTAAATTTTTGTAATATTATTTAACAATAATTGATATCACTATTACCCATAACGTAAGAGTGATGATGATTTTCTGTCAGAATGTTTGCCAGAGTGTATTTGCAATCACCGGTAGCTTTGAAAAAAAGATTTCTGTCTACTCAGCAGCATTCGGGTTTGGGTATCATTGTACATCAGTTGGCTTTTAAAAAAATGATTATGATTATCAGATATATTTCTAATCATTTTACCGAAATATACTTTGCTTTTCTTTGAATTTCAAATATTTGCATTCTTAATACATTATCAAAGATTACACAGTCTTTTCTTTGTTTCAATTCCAACCATGTGATAGAACTACATTCATTCCGTATTACGTCCGAGGTTATTATGACTTATAGCCGAGGAGTTCCGATTGCTTTAGCAATCTGTCATCGCTTGTGTCGGTAAAACGGTGTGTAGAACGAGCGATGGGTTTTACACGTTTTATTTCAATTACATATAGGTCAAGCGTAGGAAGTTCCATAAATGCTCTAATGTGACACATTTGTCTTCCCCATTTACCTAAAGTTTCGACTACCTTGTCTATAACATTGCGTGTAGATAATTCATAGCCTATGATATGAGTAGCCAATACATGAAATGAGAAGAAATATCTAATTAATTGACATCAATATAGCACTTAAATACAATCAAGTCACAACTTTCGCGTGACAAGCATTAATAAAATGAACGTGGCTTCAAATTAGTTCAAGGACGACAGTCAGTGATTGGTCAATTTTAAGAAATGTACAAGACAATTATCATAGAGAATGGTATAGGTACAAAAATAAGTGTACAAGTTTTTATGATATTTGTTAATTGGTGTCTGACAGGTATTTTCGTTTTTTATTTCCATGAGAAATGTGTGCAAATAGTTATATTATATAGTATTTAGGGATTTGCTATGGTATATCAAGATTTGAAACTATTGGATGGTAGCATAATAGGTTTTTATATGTAATTATTTTCGTTTATGCTTATGAACGATCCAAATAATTACAGTTGACGTGAAACGGTTATTATATTTTATAAAATTTTATATTTTGAATTGTGATATTGTGACTTTTCAGATTATCAAGACTTTTTTCTATTTCTAAACGGCTTGTAACAATAAGACGTAAAACAAATCAATTTAGAGAAAACTAAAAAATTTCCGATCAAAATATATGCAATGCATAGAACAAATACTTCGTGAATTCATGAAGTTGAAATCGTGAATTCATGATGTTAGAATCGTGAATTCATAAAGTTGAAATCGTGAATTCATTAAGTTGAAATCGTGAACTCATGAAGTTAAAATCGTAAATTCACGACGTTGAATTCAAAAAGTTGAAATTGTAAATTCACGAAGTTGAAATCGTGAATTCATGAAGTTGAATTTGTGAAGTTGAAAACGTCAATTCATGAAGTTGAATTCATGAATATGTGAATTTGAAATTGTGAATTCATGAAGATGAAATCGTGAATTTATGAAGTTGAAATGTCTCCACCGGTCTTTCGTAAAAGCTGGCTAGCTTCACTTCCTGAAATCAAAGAAATACTACGATTTGAACCTCCAAAAAGTTATTTTCAGCATTTTATCCTTGTGGCCACTGCAATGAGATAAAGATTATTTTGATGTTTCATATTCAATGTACATAATCCTTACATCTTTCATTTTTCTTCGCATGAATTTATATGAAAATATTCAATTTTTGAGATTGAAAGTTTGTTCTGAAATTGGTGGTGTATATATTTTTTATTGAATTTCGTCTTATGTTTCCCTATTTACAACAAATCAATACAAAAAAAGAGAGAAAAAAACAACACTTTTTATGTGCAACATTTTCAAGAACTACAAATTAGTCACAAAACCTAGTTTCCAGACTGTAAAATTCTCTAACAAATAGGCTTACTATAATTCCAATGAAGCAAATGAGAAAATGACGTCATTAAACGACTCAGTAATGATGGTATGAAACATGTTCTAATGACTTTAGAGAAAGAAGCTTCATTTAAGAAACTGTTGTAAATAATTGTCAAATTCCTATGCTGATAATGAACAGTGGCTATGTTCTACCTCCTAAATATGGGCTATGACACCCTTCTGCTTAGGGGTTGCCATTAAGGTTTGATGCATCAGAATTGCAGCTGCCGTTTATCCCTATATAATCGTTACAGGCGGCAAGATGGGTTCGAATAGCTGGAATTAGCAGGTGAGGTCGTTTGACCCCTGGTGTTGCTATGAGTTTGTAACACAATGCTTTGGCGCACATCGTTTCTTCAAAAGGGGTGTTAAATTGACAGTGCCATACATCATAAATGCAATACAAAGTCCTTGACCTTGGTAAATTGGTAAAAATATTAACTATAGCTTCAATTCCCGCCAATTATTTTCCCTTTTTAGCACTTTTAACATAGGTCTTTGTATGGTTAAGTTATTCTGTCATATTAGATATAACATTATTGTTTATCTTTACCAATACCTTGATTCTAGACGACGAACTTACTTACTTATACAAAGTACAATGTACAAGTAAGTAGCAAGTTACATTATTCTGCCATTTACTTTTCCAAGTGTTTTCTTGCAAATTTATTTACTGACTGATATCTTTTTTAAATTAACTAAGAACTTATATGCGATAGTACACTTTCTTTGGAAGGAGGTTTGGGTCTCTAAAATTAAGGTTAATGTCAATGGTGCTAAAATGTTTTTTTACTCTTTTGCTGACACACCATTTGTTTCTCGACCAATATCATTCATATTCGACAGAAATATACCTTTGGTGGTTCTCTACCTAGATGTTTCTGGAGTCTAAATCAAAGTCACCGGTGCTGAAATAGATTGTCACACTTTTGCTCACACAGCTGATGTATTTCATATTTAATTGGTAGATACCCTTTTTAGTCTTCTAAGATAGAATGAAGCTTTTGGTAAGAATATACTTTTGCTGGGTTTTTTTATCAATGATTTGATTTGAGTCAGAAAGTCAAGGTCAGCATTACTAAAATAAGATGTTTTACACTGTTGCTCGCACAGTATTTACATGTATATATTGACCTTTGTCTTTAATATTAAGTATGTAGACCTTTGGTGGTTTTCTTATTTTGGGTGGCGTTTAGGGTTTAAGGTCTGAGTTTAAGGTCAAGGTATTATTTTGATGTATATTTGATAAACATTCCCTTTCAGAACTAATTGATTAACCCTTTTTGGCAAAAACTTACAATAATCTGATCCGAGGGGACATATGTGAAATTTGTGTGCATCTTGAAATATAACACATCATATATGCCCATTTTTCATGTAAGAATAAAATGGTGAATTGAATTAATATACTTGACGCTAGTAGACGGAATAACTTGATGATAATATCTATTACATTTGATAAGCCACAAGTGAGTGTGAAATGATTTTGATGAATCCCTGCAAAATGTGGATATTATATAACATGATCACGTTATAATCATTTAATTAAAAATTATATTTCATTTAATTAAAAAAAGAAATATAATTGTGTCTTTATGTAAAAACAGGTTATCATTTTTTACCCCCCTTATTATATGTAAACATAAAAGGAATGATTGTAGTTCAATGGAAACAAAAAGATCATGCAGATACTTTTTGTGATTTTACAGTATGGGGAAGCCAAGGAACAACATTTAGTTAAACCTGAAAGTCGAAGCTTGAAACTAGATCGATTTGTATGTTTATTATTGACAGATAAATTTACAAAACAAGGTTAAATATAAAAACAGCACAAAAAATTTATAATCAAACTATACAGAGTTTTTTAGGTCATAAAATACTTTATTAAACTGGTAAAAACATCGAATATATAAATAATAAAAATTCATTCCAAACCAAATTTATTCTGAATAAATCACATCCAGAAACAAAATTACTCATGTAATGATAACATTTTGTGTTTAAAACATGACATCTCTTGTGTAATAATCATTACATAATTTCTGTAATTTCACACATACACGTAGAATCAACAATAAAACTGTACAAACTTTGATATCAACATATCAACGTTTATTTATACAAATAGATCATAGAGGTTTCAACATTTCAATTTTAAGCGTTTATTTTTACAGCTAGATCATATCTATAAAAGTTGCATCAATAATGAGTCATTTATAGTCATTGAAACTTATGGATCATTTGGCCAGTCCTCTTTATTGTTTGGTTAGCATTGACAATTTACAAATCCATTAAAAATCTTATTTTCTATGCATGAACTAGATCACTAATTGTCTTTATCGAACATGTCGTCTGCCTACAAATGACGTCATGGGTTTATTCACCTGGCTGTATGAACAAGAACATATTGTTTGCTGACGAAGATGGATTAATATTTTGATATTCTGTATGGATGTCATTACATTTGTATATGAGAATTTTTTCATTTTTTTTTCGTTTCTCCCTTTCTTGAAACTCAGGAGCAATTTTACGCACTGTATTTGCAAAAAATTTGAATTGAAAAAAACAACAACAACAACAATAAATTGTTGTTGCTTTTTTCTTTCTGTCAAACCTGTCAATTTAACATCTGCTTACAAACAATTGCCGTCAATATGACGTCAGTATAATTAAAGAGAAGATAACTCATGAATCCTTTCTGCGACAGAGGAAATCGACGATACGTTTCCTGTTGGTTTTACGAATCAGGATATAAACAACAGGATCTACAGTGTAGCTGAATCCTGAGATGAGATGAACATAGCTTGTAATTTTCACGTCAACAGGTACCCTGAACTGCTGTAGTAAAATCAAAACCTGGAAATAAAAGATTCAAAGCTAAAAATAATAACCGTGAAAATGTCAGAAACCGTTTCTTTGAAACAGCATGCCGAATACTCTTGAACTCTTAATCACAGTTCTTTACTTAATGATGACTTAAGGGCTGAAAAGTCATAATATCTCTGTATTTGCGTAAGTGAATTGCGTTTCTACACAGTATGAAAAACTATATGATAAATTTAATCTTTGGGTGAGCTTAGAAAATGACAACAGAAACATTTTAAAAGAAAATAAATGGAGGGTTGATTATCTCATTTTCAGTTCTCAGATGCTCTAGATTTTTTTTTTTTTTTTTTTTGGGGGGGGGGGTTCTTTTTTTTGTTTGTTTTGTTTTGTTACCTTAGGTTATTTCAATGATAATTAACTAAACAATAAGTCGGCTGAAAATAATATGTGTACATTTGGATTAAGTTTTCTATCTTATTCTTGATAACACTATTTCCGAAAATATGTTTTACCGAAAAACATTCGTTTATTGATAAATCCTATGAAATAGCTTTCTTTTTTTTTGTTTACATGGAATTTATTTTTAGTAAAATCGTTTTATTTATTGTATACAATTATACATAAATACATTGATGTAGATACAGTGTAACATCCGAATTCCGGAATTTCTACAAACCGGAACATTTTTCAGGGTCCCGAAATTTCTCCATCTGTTTTCCATGTAATTAACACCTCTGAATTAAGGAACTTATAAAAATGATTGGGCTAAAAGTTATAACAACGTTATCGAGACCCTTCTTAAAGGTTATTCAAAAAAGATGTGAAAACATATGTAAAGTCTGACTTATTACACTAAAATCTTAAGAAAGATATATCAATTATAGAATTACTTAGATGGAAAATATCGAGAACGTCTTTAGATTAATTAAATTGGCCATTAAAAATTTGCAAACCTCTTTTCTGATGTTACAATATTGTAAAGAAAAATATAAATTCAAATTAGAAAATATAATGAACACCTGTCCCTTTTCCTGTAATAAAGTTCCGTATGATTTATCACTCCGCAAGTAATTCTAGATGTTACCATTGTTAATGATCCAGGAACGTCAATTAAGACTGTGAAATATATGACATATAATTGAAATACAGACCTGTTATTTGTCGTTTTCATTTTTACTGTGCCTTAATTTGTTGTTTATCATGACAGTGATGTTTGATTGACGATGGATTTAGGGATGATGAAAAAGTAAAAAAACATTGAGCCGTGTCATGACAAAACCAACATATTGGGTTTGCGACCAGCATGGATCCAGACCAGCCTGCGCATCCGCGCAGTCTGGTCAGGATCCATGCTGTTCGCTATCAGTTTTCTACTTGTAATAGAGTTGGTGAGCGAACAGCATGGATCCTGATCAGACTGCGCGGATGCGCAGGCTGGTCCAGATCCATGCTGGAATTAAACGTATTATGTTGGTTTTGTCGTGACGCGGCTCAATTTTGTCTTGATTTAACTTTTACCCTGGTGTAAACGGAAGTGATTAGCTTTTTTCCGCCAGTCTAACTAACAGACATTCTTACTTAGCTCTATCAGAGGATCGACCGTATAGAGGTACGATACTTTTATAAGCGAGGGGTTATGGTACGATACGGAATACAGTATATCAATAATAAATTATATATGTCTATACCTTCAAATAATCATCCAGATATCCCCAAAATTGATAATAGAAAGTTCGGAAAATGGAAGCTTGACAAGTCGATTTTTAGAAATTCATCAAGTTTAGGGGTTAATTGTGTAACAGAAATGTAAATGAGATTATTTTTTATATCAGAGATCTCTTGCAATAAGACTGACAAATTATTCTCTGAATCAGATGAACGGACAAATGAAGCTTAGCGTGTTATTATTTCTTTCTTAACATTTATTGATTGCCTTAGATTAGGTCAAGGTCACGCATAATTATTTTTGCTTCAGAATCCTTAATGTTACTTATAAATTCTTATAGAAAATCATCTACAAATTCTAATTACACCACTGTTTTTAGTACAACAGTAAAATATCCGTATAAACAAATGAATCATTAATATTATGTAAGACTACCACTTAACATAACAAGACTAAGAGACATCTTGTATATTCTTGTTTTCAAATTTTTGTTTGATAGTGCTAAATAGTAAAATAACTTCCCATGTACATATATTTCATTATTAGTTTTCTGGTTTGTCGTCTAAGTATAATCCGCCATTTTCAAAGGAACGCTAGTGAAATAAGATAGGTTGTGGTCTTAATTAACGATGGGGGAAAAACTAAATTAAAGCTTAGATGAAGCGACTGCATTAAGGCCTCAGCAGAAGACGGGGTTTATATAAACAACTTCAATAATAGATTAGATAGATGTAAAATTGTTAAAGCAATACAACACTTGCATTCACATATAATTATATACTTTACTAAGCATGCTTCCCGTCTATAAAGTTACTTGTAAATAGATTCCTTTCAAGATTTAGACATTATTATTACTATAATATTTTTAAATATAATAACTGACCAAATACAGAGTTTGCTATTAAAGCGGTGGACTAAAGGTTCAGCCGTAATTTACAAAACACAGTATATAAACAAGTTTACTTCCTGTTATCGCAAGATTTATTCAAGTTAGAATGAAAATGCTCCCATGTAAGTACAGTGTTTGGAATTAACACTTGATTATAATCGCAAAAGAGGGTACACATTGAACTGTTTAGGCTCGCAAGAAACGGTACAGTGATTTCGTTTGTTAATCTATAGTGAAGCAGAAATTTAAACCATATAATTCTGGAAAAAATGAAACGACTGAACACCTAGACACGTTATATGTTCTAGTCTTACGGTGAAGAATGAGTTTGTCTTCATAATAAATGATCTAAGCAAGGAAATCCCTGCATATCTTTCTCAATCTATAGTCATTTTAATGATTAATTTGAGATTCGAATATCAAGGATTCTGCAACATCTCATTGGTATAATTACCTTTAAGCCTAAATTTAATTTTCTGAAATTTTATTCATTACACACATTATCAGGCAATAATAAAATAGATTGTCATTTGTCATCTTGGGTGTTTCGTACAATAAGGATTATATTAAAAGAACATTTAGAATCAAATTTTCGACCAGAAATACAAGCCTTGACCCTGGTAAAGCTAAGAGTTATTATAAACCCTATCTTCTGTTCAGGCTCTTGGGCCATAGAAAGTCAAAATAAAATCAACGCTTAAATTTATTTTAAAGACGTTTACATATATATTCAATTTCAATTCGAATTCTGTTAAAAATATATTATTTCAATTAATATCCCCAGTTCGCAAATATCAGCAATATCGACTTTTATTGAAAAATTATGGTTTTTCATTTTTTTAAAAGAAAGGTGACTGGACAGTTTTGTATTTATCTGAAATGAAATATACTGTATGTGCATTTACAGATTCAATATGCATAAACAAACTTAACTATGAATGCTCTGTTCCAAAACGTAAACTGTCAATAAACAATTATGAGTTAAGTTTACAATATAATATCAATTTAAGCAAAGTTCATTACTTACGTTGTAAGGAGTTTCGCAGACGAGGTAGACAGTCGCTAGTGCTAGCATCAGTTTAGCAAAAGCAACTTCCACTGAGGTTTGGTTTACTTTTGAGGAGTTGGTATCTCCTGTTGAACTGGTGGCAGACTCTGATGGTGCAAAGCTAACAACCCGTGAGGAGAGCTTCAAAACAGACCGTATCACAACCGCATTCAGGCATACAATCATGATCACGCATATTATTCCCGCG
Source organism: Ruditapes philippinarum (assembly GCF_026571515.1). Classification (NCBI taxonomy): domain Eukaryota; kingdom Metazoa; phylum Mollusca; class Bivalvia; order Venerida; family Veneridae; genus Ruditapes; species Ruditapes philippinarum. Next base: position 61,771 of record NW_026856686.1, read on the forward strand.
AATCCATACGCCATCCCGTACACCCTCTCAATAGGCGGTACCTTAAAACTGAGTGACGTGCAGTACATTTTACCCGTGCTCTTTCTCGTGCCGGTATAACTTCCAAGTCCGATTAACGGCAGAAGATTCAGTGCCGCTACAGAGACTGTAGCAAGAAGACAGGCTAGTTTCCACGTTTTGACACTCACGTGTTGTTTATAATAGAACGCGAAACATATCGCCAGCACACGATCAACTGCCATTAGTACATTCATGACACCTGAGAATAGTTTGAAATGTGAGTGAAATGTAGCCAGGGAGGCACACATTGGATAATTCACATCCGGGACAAATCTAATTACCATGTGACGCGTGATCGAAAAGCAAACAGCGATAAAGTCGCATGTACAAAGCACGAGTAATAAAATAATAGCGGGAAATACCGCTTTCTTTATATCACGGATGATAAAGAAAAGAGCAAGTAGGTTTGTAAGAATTCCTGGTATCCAAATCAGGCATAAGGACAAATAAAATGACGTCTGAGACTTGGTCCTCGTACTACTCCTCATCCCTGTGGTATTCGTCGAGTCCGAACCATTGAGAAAAATCTCTGTCAAATTAAGCGCAGTTATGTTCTCCATAGTTTTTCTCCTTTGACTGAAAAAATATGCACATATTGTACTATCTATCTTTATCTTTTGAAACATATAGAAATGTAAAATTTTATGTAAAAAATTCTTTTTAATTTGTCTGATAAAAACAATTCATTGATAAAAGGTAAGTAAAATAGGTTTCAAATCGTTTTTCGAACAAAATGAGATGTTAATTATATATTTTAGTCCTGCTCAACGCCATGCAAAAGATGCCGTTACACAACTGTTTCAAAATAGAAAAGTTCTGAGAGCGATACATCCATAATACACTTTCTTTATCATCATCATGTTCATCATCATCAACAATCATCATCATCACTACCACCACCACCACATCATCTTCATCTAAACTACCACATCATCACCAGCAGCAGCATTATTATCATCACAATTATATATTATTATCATTTAACTATTATTATTTTTATCATCATAATTATTATTATTATTATTATTATTATTATTATTATTATACTATTATTATTATCAGCATATACATTCCTATAAGACAAAATATTCACATACTTCTTCCTTCCTCTTAACTATAGAAGATCAACATTTATCCTACACTGATATTGTTTCTGTGTAAGGCATTTATAACGCTGACTGTTGTCGTTAACCGCGCGTATTTATATCACTGTGAGTGACAAGGTTATCATGTGGACAGGAAAAATAGTTCTGCCTTATTACAAGCGATAGAATCATGCACTGTGATAAAAATGACCTTTCACCCCCGCATTAGTAGAAAGATGCAATATTGCCAACAACTTGGTAAGTCTTCTTCAGATTAAAAGTCGTCGTCAATGGAAAAATATTTTGAACTTTTATTTCAAAATATGTGCAAGTTCAGCAAATTTTATGTGAAACATAAATATTTTAAAATTTTCATGCTCAATTATATTTTACTTTGAAAAGAAATCAATAATTTAAGTGACAAAGGGAAACTATGTATATCGTTTAGAATGTATCGGTATTGTTCAATTCTGTAAAAGAGTGTGACAGTCTTTTTATAATTCATGTCATTTTTATAATGTATCTGAATTTTTTTTATCAAGTATTGGTCATTCACTATAATAATAGTCAATCTTTTGAAATACATTTATCAACTCATAAATCAACTCAAAATGACAACAAAAAAGAGCTCATGTCGCTTCAAATTGATTGCTTGGCGTTTCTGAATATGACAGATGATGAGTGTAAAGACGACAGCAAAGTAAAAGAAGCCAGTTAGGTACAAGACGCTACTTGATTGAAAAATGGCGGCATTAAAACAAAACTTTTACCATAGTTGAATGGAATGAAATGACATAAAATAGTAAAAAAGAAACTAGATAAACGAAAAATTACATTTGTAAAACATTCTACACACAATAAACTAGTTCTGTGGTTTCAAAATATTTGTTTATGACTTCAGTCGCCGGACTAACGCCCTTAATCAAATAATAAAAAACAATTCAATACCGACAAAACCCTTCCATCCAACCTTAAATAGCACCTTAATACAATTTTCAGTTATCAATAATGCCAAGTAATTCTGCTCAAGTTATTGTCCGATTTTATAATTTACTTTGTCCTATATTTTTCGTAAGAAGCGCATTTTCATTTGAGTTTAACTTGATTGGCAATGTAGCTAATTAAAATGTATTGATAAAACCTAAATGAAGGCATATTTGTTGATAAGTGATTGTCAACAACTATTTCCACTAATCCAATTCTGTTTCCTCTTTACAAACATCATCAACGCATATATTTTATCATTGTATATGCAAATTTTGTATTGTGTATATGCAAAGCTAGTATTTTTATAGTGTCAAATATGATATTCTCCCTTTTATGTTCAGTCTTTCTAATTAGTGTATCTAGTTTAAGAAATCCTTAGTTATTTACTAGCTTGTCATTAATTTACAAAGATCTTAAACCTTTGCCATGGCATTTACTTGATGTTTTGATAAATACAAGAAGGCCATGATGGCCCTAAATCCCTCACCAGAGGATATATAGTTTGCATGGACAAGGTTTAGTTACCTCACGGTGCATATCCATATCGGTACCCTCTTTGCGAAATCTGCTCAAACGGTACCCTCTCTGAACATGCACAGGTCATTCTCTGCTAAAAACAAACCAGCGATGGATACCAATCCAGTAAAATTTCATTGTAATAAGGAAAGGAGGTATGACACGTAGAAAAGATGTATTCCACGGAACACTAAAATGTTTTATTTATGTGCTGATTTGTCATGTGCCCGATTTTCATGTACTGCAACTTCACAATAAGCTACAAAAATCGACATGTCTTGCTTCGCCCATCACCTCGACATATTTTTCGGGCTGGATGACCCTGTGGCTTAATTATAAATGCATCATACATATTAAATATGTTCATATACATATCATTTCCGGACAAATGGCAGTATATTGTCAAAAATAAATGTAAAATTCATAAAAACAACCAACACCCTACTTTCGGTTTTGCAGCGGCACGGGCTATCTCTCTTCATTTGAATTTTTATATCACAGGTACCCTCTAATTATTGAACACATAGGTACCCTCAAAGCACGACATGTGCTTTTATTTGCGTTAATCGTTAAGTGTGTATGTAATACTTTTTACTTTTATGTAAATATTACATACTTAACGATTAACGCAAATAAACATATTAAATATGAATGATGCTGTGAACAGACACACGGACGGAGTGGCGGACGCCGGACGATGAGTGATGAGAATAGTACGTTGTGCTATGGTGAGCTATAAATAAAGTTGATTGACTAATAAATTAATTCTGCTTTATCCCGTCGTTAACCGTGCAGCCAGGTTACCTTAGATAGAATCAGAAAATATCGAAAGGTCTTTGACATCTAAACAAACTGTCCTTGTATTTTTTGTTTATGGACAGCATTCTCGCCGGAGAATGTGTCCGTTTCGTGAAAACGGAAGCACCTGATGTTTTTCAATTTCTAGCACATTCTTCACGGCAAAGATATAAAGCTATACAATTTTAATTATATACGCAGTTTCAGATGCAAACTTTTTTACCCGGTAACATACTTTTTCCTCACCTGAGCATGTCTTGTTTCTCTAGTGAGCGATATCACAGATAGGGCCTTTTTGGCCTTCTTTTTGTATTTAAAATTTTCATTGTAATGGCGTGTCCAGAAATTAGTTCTATGTTGGCTTAAAAACAGGTTTTATTTTTCAGTTTACGTGTTTAAATGACATTGCACCAAAAAGGGTATAAATAAGATTGTCATTAAGTTCGGCCTTGAATTGTGCAGAAGTGTTCTTATACGTGTACTACGATTATGTCTAATGGGTTAGAAATAACAATGTAATAACTTCATGTAAACCTCGTGATACCTGTATGATTTGATCAAACTTAGATTTATAAATCCTAGAAAAACAACTAACGAGTGAATATATCGTAGACAAGTCTACTCGTTATAATGAATTATGTCGCAGAAATATTGATTCAATCTTTCAAGAAAAGTGACTTTAGTTAATGCAATAAATATAAATAGAGCAAAGATTATGAAATATTTTGATTTCCTATGCATGTAAATAAGCCATGTCTGTTATGTCAGTTCATAGACATAGGCTTACCTTACTCTTTGTATTTTTATGTAACGTAATATCGCATTTAACTGATTTACTTATGTTATTTTGTTGTTATTAATGCTTCCGAGGGATCACTTTGTTTCCAGAATTTGAACTTCACAACAGCAGGTGTCAAGTGCTGTGTGGCTGCCGTAAAAAGTTGCCCCGTACTTCACTTCAGTGTTGTTATATTTTCTGGTCCTTCGGGATCATTGATACCAACACTGTAAAGTGTTGAGAATTGAGTACCGCTCTTGAGTACAAGTCAAGCCGGTGCTAGGGGTCTTGAGGGATGTTGCACTTATTCATTATCCTTCATGTACAGACTCAATCAAACAAAGTATGCAATTCTTATGTTATTTTGTTGCGATTAATGCTTCCGAGGGATCACTTTGTTTCCAGAACTTTCGTTTGATTTTAATTTACGTTTACTGTATGTCAATTAAAAAATTTTATTTTCAATACAATTATGGCATTGATAACTTTTCCATCTTGAGGAAATATTACAAATGAAAGATTACAGGCTTATGTTACAGTTACATAGACATATAGACAGATTAAAAACTGTGAAACAGAATTTGTTTAAACTTGGGACTAGCTTAAACTATAATATCAGAAACATTTTAAACGAAAATGGGTAATTTACGGTATGGGAACACATCAATGAGAATATAGTTTCTTGCACAGGAAAACCACAACTTGACCTTGACGGGACTTGAACCCACACAGCCAACTGAGATAACTTGTCCGACGCGTCTTATCTAAAGTAATTGTGTAAATATGACAACTGAAAACAATACTGCACCTTATCCCTGCTGGAACCGAAATGACCAAGTTTACTTCTTTAAAAAAAACAAGCGAGAGGTATTTTTGCAGCTGTTGAAGATATGTTTAATTTGAAACTTTTTGGGGATATTGAATATAATATCATAAAGAAATTTTGTTTTACACATCATTTTTTAATGCTCTGAAAGATATGCCGGATTTTTTTCTTGGCCGCATTAGGAATCCTTTTCCAACAAAAGAAACACTTTATGTTATTTCATCAAACTAAATTTAAAAAAAAGATATATATATATTAAAAGAAGTATCAAAATAAAAGTTTTTTGAAAAGTTTAATAAGCAAATTTTCGGTTAATATTTTATTAAGTATATGGAAATGTTTCCTGCCTGCACATTTTCCAAAACAGGCATAAAGTATGTTAATCAAACAATTTTAAGTCCTAGATTTACATAAAAATGTTTATATCAATTTGATTAGAATAAACAGTATATAAAGCTGCATGCCTCCAACCACAATATTTGAAGAAAATCAAACTTGAGTAAATTGTGTGCCATTTGCGCCAAAAAATCTCCGTTTCGTTACTAAGTCCTACAGGCTCAAACATCAAAGGAGCAGCAAAACTTCGGTACACGGTTCACTCAGTCATATAATAGTGCATGGTGAAATCGTAGCTATAATGTTCACTGTTACTATTTATCGGAACATGAAAAAGTTAAACGCTATTTAGAAAACAATAGGGTAATCGAGTAATACAGTTTAAAAAATTAAAACGGAATTAAACATCCACGTTGCGCTAAGTAACGTAAATTATGATTTTCGAGTTTTCTATGTACCGATTTATTTACTTCGATATTAATGTGTCGTTTAAATTAAGTCGTATTTTGAAGCGGATCATACGCGTAACAGTTTCTGTAGACTGCTCCTAATGATTTTACGCTTAAAATGAGTTCATTCACTTCAATCAGATACGCAAAAATGGATGCCGCCAGCAATCAGTCTGAACACTGTGGAGAGGCAGGTTTGGGAATCTCTACAGTGTTACCAGTGTCAGCACTGCCTGTTTGATACATTTTCTTACATCCCATCACATTAAATTATCTATTACAAGTAGGATAGGCCAAGTATACAAAGTCAGTTAAGTAATTAAATGCGTAACTAGTATTTAGCAAAAATGCCCCAGGTTAATATTTCCGGAGTGTGAAGTATATATCCCACATACAATGCATATAGAAAACGCCTTTTTTAAACGTTCATGTTTTGCAGAAATAAAATTATACTATTACATGTAAAACAATAAAATGAAAAGAAAAAAAAATTGGAAACTCAAGATTTTCCTATAAATTATATATGAGCTTTTTAAAAGAACATAGCAAAGTTAAAAGGACAAAAACTGATAACCCACTTGGTTTGCATAATTATAGTTGTATATATACTAATTCAAAACATGCCTGTCGAAATTAGCCTCCTTATCAGTAGTAATATGGATATGGCATATTTCAAGTTTGCCCTTGAAAAAGGGCGGACAACTCTTTGTCCCTTTCTCGTTTGAGAAGGGGAATCCTGTGATGCGTGTATGAGATCGCACGGTCACTTTCCTTCGAACAATGTCCTCGATGCGTGTATGTGGTCGCACGGTCGAAAATCTGTTATTTAAATGACAACATTTTCATAAGTATATGATTCGTGCCAAATTATGCTTTTTTTATTTTAAATTTTGTTTATTATATTTAATTATTAAGGAATATTAACTGATTAGGACACATGAGCATAATTACCACTTTTTTGTAACTCTCAATAAGGAGTTTTAAAAGCCTTATTTCTAATTTCAATTATCTATATCATTATTGAGAAATAAACCTTACATAGTACTTTATAAGTCCTAATTAAGAGAAATGTACGAAAAATGTTTCTAGTTTGAACTTTGTAACCACTAAATATGTAAATATACTGTACAAAGTACTTTTTAGGATTTTTCTTTTCCAGGGCTATTTCTCCTAACTCTGCGGTCCCACTCCCATCAGAGCCCAGGACCACGCCGGTAAATTACTAAGATGATACGGGGTGAAACTATTGTTGTGGTCAAACGGCAGGAATACGGTGATTTCCAAATAACCACACAGGAAGCGCTCCGGGCCATTCAAGTGAAGTTACAATTCAAACCGGTGCTTTACCGGATGAAGCAGGCTGACATAGGCAGAGCCCCGTACAATCATATATTGGATATGGGTCGCCAATACATGAAATGAGCGGAAATATCTAATAAATTGACATCAATATAGCACTTACATACAATCAAGTCACAACTTTCGCGTGACGAGCTTTCATAAAATGAACTGGCTTTAGATTAGTGTTCAAGGGAGACAGCCACTGATTGGTTGATTTAAAAGAAAAGTACAGAACAATTATCATAAAGAATGGTATACGTACAAAAATAAGTGTACGAGTTTTTATGATATTTGTTTATCGGTGTCTGACAGGTATCTTCGTTTTTTTATTTCCATGAGAAATGTATGCACTTATTATATATAGTAGTAAGATATATTGCTAAGATTCGTCTAGGTTTTAACTCTCGGATTGGGACATCATGAATTCTTATACATATACACAAAATATATCTAACGACCTTAATTTCGTGTATGATTATGAACGATCCAAATAATTACAGTAGACGTGAAAAAAGTTATTTTAAAACTTTATATTTAGGAATGTGGTATTGTGACATTTCATGTTACAACGTCTAAACGGATTGTTGCTTAAATCAAATTTAGAAATCTAAAGAATGTCGGTTCAAAGTATGTGCAATGCAAAGGAAAATATAATTTCCGAAACAATAGTTTCAAAATACATATATCTTCTTTAATTTTAACTATTGATGTTTCCATCCATATTAAATTATGATAAACAAGATCGACAAGGAAAGGCGGCGTTCAATGAACGCAGCCCCCACCCGACCCAGCAACAAGAGTCATCGGCAAGGAGCCCAGGAGGACCCCAAAGAAAAACAGGACAGGGCATAAGGTAGAGCACGGGCAGGCAAATAATAAGTAACTGATTAGGAACTAAAAGAAAACAATTAAATGATTAAATATTAGGCCCATAAAGTCAAAAGGCACAGGGGAAGGGGACACGGGGAAGGGGGGGGGGGAATAAATAAAATAAATAAAAAACAGGGACAAATGGGAAGATACTAACCGTAGACGAGAAACAACAAGAGACACAAGCAAAACTGTCACGAAAACAGTATAAAACAACATAGACATACATCTGAGGAACACAGAGGGGCGCCGCCTTTGAAAAACTATTAAAACTTATTAAATCTATCAATGTTGGCGCAATATATTAAATTGTTTAAATGCATTAGATCAATATCATAAGTAATGTGACAGTTTGCTAACACGCAGTCGTCTATCAAGACTTTACGTATAAAATGAAAACATGTCAAATATTAGATTCAGGAAGTATAATCATAAAACAATTTACGTATATGTCTGATAATAAGGCTACCGGGGTTTAGGAAAGATTTTCACGCCATAACGACAGTCTGAGTTGTGGCGACATTCTAGCTATGGACATTATTGCAGACTAAGATGATCAACGGAAGATAGCTGGTTAGCTTCACATCCTAAAATCATGGAAATACTACTAAATCTACGATAGGATTCGAACCCGCATCAGTGAAGGACAGTTGATTTCAAGCATTTCGTCTTGGAGCCCACTGCAATGAGATAAAGATCAATTTGATGTCTCATTTATAATTTATCTGACTATTAAGTTCAGATCTACTTATTTATTTTATGTAGATCTGATAACGGCCTTCTACACTGTTCTATATCATTCAGATTTTCCCGAGAAAGCTATTTTTAGCCATACAATCAGACCGGTTTTTACAAAGTATCAAAATGCCGTTATCAGTGGAAGTTAAACGAATTGTTGACTTTTGTTAGCAAAAAATGTTTTTATTAAATTCACTTGAAAATAGAGTAACTTTTTAATGTGCAAGATTGTTCTGCCATTTTACCTGTCGGCTATATGGACAACGCCATGTTTGTTCTCGAAATTGTACAATTACCTAATCAGTAATGGTTTTTTTTAGAAATCGTTTCGCTTTCAAAATAATTAAAGCTCGTCGATGATTGGCTGTGTGAAAGGTAACGAGAAATGACTTCACATTTGGTCTAAAAGCAGAACGTTATTAAGAGTTGATTTTAATCAGATTGCATTTACAATGGACATAATACTTACATGTTTCATTTTTCTTTGCATGAATTTATATGAAATGATTCAGGCCTTCAGACTTGAAACTTTTTACTGAAATTAATGGTGCATACTTCTTTTATGGAATTCCATGTCATGTGTCCCTATATACAACAAATCAATACAATTAAATAAAACAACTGATAAAATAAGCTGAAATTTTTTGTTTAAAATATCTTTATAACATCTGTTTAAAAAAACAACAAACAAACAAAAAACGGCATTTTCAAGAAATATAAATTAGTCTTTTAACCTAGTTTGCAGATAGTAAACTTAAAATGACCATGACTTTAAAATTCTCTAATAAATAGGCCTACTATAAGTCCAAGAAAGCAAATGACAAAATGATGTCATTAGACGAGCCAGTAATGATGGCATAAAACATTTTGTAATGACTATCGAGAAGAAAGCTTCATTAAGATAATTGTAGTAAATGTTTTTGTAAAATTCCTATGCCGATATAGAGAAGGAAGTTTCCCCTATAATGTGAATGTTTAAACAGATCATGACAAGCTTGTGGCTTAGGGATTTCCTTTTAGGTTTAATGCACCAGAATTGCAGCCACCGGTTATCCCTGCGTATTCGTAAGAGGCGCTAAATAGGTTCGAATTGCTGGTGTCAGCAGGTGAGGTCGTTTGACCTCTGGTGTTGCTATAAGTTTGTAACACCCGAGGTTAGTCGGAATCATCTTTCCTGTTTCGGTGCCAAAATTGTATAAGTGTGCAGTACCGCCCCCCCCCCACCCACCCTAAAAAGAAGAAAAAACAAACCTATTGGGCTATGACACACATGAATATATGCGGTGTTGAATATACTTTGGAGTACCTCGTCACTCCGAAGCGGTGTTAAATAGACAATGTCATACGTCATAACTGCAAACCGTTTTTAATATGCTATATGAAACATCATTACACTAAATCAGTATTAAATCGGTTGTGTCACATCGCCAAAGCGGTATTAAAAAGTTAATGACGCGCATCATAACATCAAAGCAGTGTTAAATATGTCATGGCATATATATTAACACCAAAGCAGTATTAAATAGGTCATGACACACAACATAACACCAAAGCAGTAGAAAATAGGCCAAGACACATATATTTAAACCAAAGCAGTATTAAATAGGCCATGAAACACATCATAACACCAAAGCAGTGTAAAATAGGCCATGACACACATCATAACACCAAAGCCGTTCAACTTTGAATGATTTATATTGACAACCCCTCTGTGTTTTTGCCCGTTTGCCCTGCCCTGTGGTGTCCTTCATCCTGTGCTCGAGGATGCATGCATCGAATGCTACCCTACCTTGTTGATCTTGTCTTTCATATTTTACAAGAGGTTATATCATACAAACCGGAAATAAATACGCATATATATAAATCAGTGATAAAGCTAGCTTACCGAAAGATGTTGGTTCTAATCAGGTGCTTGCTCGTTTAACTGTTAATTTCTGTCGATAAGGTGGAAAATTGTATCATCGTTTTCAAAGTTCGCTTTGCATACATAGGTATTAGCAAGCTTAATCTTATTTTTTCATCAGTCAAATGATCTGAAACATTTCTTTTCAGTCATACAAATCATAAAAAACAGTTTAAATGACGTCAATGAACGCTTCATTTATGAAAGGTTCATTATCTCTTTCAAACTATCAACAAAGATTTCGAACTGTTCGTTATATATTCAACAAAAGCTGTCACCAAAATGACGAATGCCCCCGAAAAGATTTCTTTTAAGCATGCAGGTATTATGAAAAGAAAAGAGAATGAAAGTAATTAATTGCTGAATATTGATCTTTGTTTTATTGTACCTGTAATCTCTAATTGTGATTGCATGAACCTTCAAAAATATCAATGTGACCTTGACCTTTGAAGGAGGAACGTGATTCCTAGACGCGACACAATGTTGTTATAAGATAAACCTTTCTCGAGAGAATGAGTACTTTCAAATTATAAGTATGACATTGACCTTGAAGGTACAGGCATGTGTCTTGGTCGCGACACCTTGTCTTGATGTGGTAGATATTTATGCTTAGTTATTATAAAATCCTTCTATGCATGACAAAGTTACAGCCTGGACACGAATATGTGTACCTGACAAAGTTAACTTCAAAATGGTTGTGTGACCTTGACCTTTGAGGTAGAGATGTGATTATTAGACACTACACATTGTCTTGATGTCGTAGACATTAATCCCAAATTGTTTTTAAATCCTTGCATGCATGACAAAGTTACAGCCCGGACACATTTGTGTGTACCTATTAATTCTAACTATGATGATATGAAACTCCAAAATAATAGTGTGACATTGACCTTTGAGGTAGATACGTAATTCTTAAACGTGACACATTATCTTAATGTGGTCCTAATTGAAAAATTTGACTTAGTATTTACAGAACTTTATTCTTTATTATCTCCTTTTATTTACATGTAATGTTAAATTCGGTAATTTCTTTATAAATAATGTTTTTTGGAACTTACAAAATTGATAAAACCTAATTGTAGCACCATAATTATAATGTAAAACTCATAAAAATTATGTTACAAAATATTTAACATTTGTCATTAGCAAGCAAGTGGTTAAGGCATTTTTCTACCATATATTGATCTTGGTTTTTGTTCAGTAAGCAAATACTGAACGAAAAAGGTAACTTCCCCTCAATTCATGTATTTCAGTGCAGATACAATCATGATTAAAGTAGACTTATATGTATTGAAATAGTATTTTATTGCATTTTAATTCAGAAAACAAATTATTGCTGAGGATTAATCTAAAAGTAGTGAAATGGTAGTTAAAATGCAGAAATAACACTATATCTCCGCTCTCACACCTGGGGAAGCCCCTTTTTGTTCACTATATATGCAAAAAAATCCGCCTTTGTTGCTATTTAGTTAGTACATACCGATAATAATGTTGTTTGTTTGTTTCATTTTACGCCTTTTTCCAACATAGGCGGGTAGTTTCCTAACCGTCGTTCCTGGAGAGTTACACCAGTACAAGACTACCTTCCTCCGCGCTAAACTACCAAAGCATCTCCCGGAGATCAAACCCACGCCAGAGAGGTGACTGGATTAGAAGTCATCGACTCTAACCCCTCGACCACGGAGGCGGCTAAATTTCCCCTAATATGATGTATGGTTTGGTTCAAACTGTACAGGTTCATTTAGTAAGGGTTACGTATACTACCAAAACAAAGCAAACTAAAACCTACAAAAAAATAAGCATTTCATACCGGTACATCGCCTTGCATCAAAACAACTCAGAATACCTTCTGTACAGAGGTCTGTCACGAGCATATCCACATCAAACAGCTTCATTTTACTTTCATAATGGAAAAATTCACTCTGCCGCTGCCCTTGTTGCCTTCTGGTCATAACAAAATTATTGGGAGTGCATCAATTTAAACCACAGTAAAGAGTGTGCTTGGGGACCAAAGGTAAAATATCTCAACCTTAAATTACTTAAATATGTTCGACTAATTTCTTTTAATAAGAAAACTGGATAAAAAACCCGACTTTGAACGCCACATTTCTTTGTTGATCTTGTTTATCATATTTAATTGCACGGCAAAACTGAAATGAATCTCTCATATCTAGGAAAATAAGTAGACATACATCTGGGAAATAATATCTTACATCAAAGGTTGTAAAATATGTTCTTTGCTTAAAGGAGAAGTATAAATGAAAAAAGAAAGTGTGTCATAAACACTTAGACGTTTTAGATGTATTGATGTGTATTGATCTATTTACGTGACAAAATCTGCATAAAATCATATGTCGTTAAAACGTGAATGCTAATAGGGTTTACAGGAACCTTAGAAAATCACAACAGTTGATCGGAGAATTACCTTTGGTTATTGGTGATCTGATACTATTATCTTTACAAATGTAATGAAATTTATAAAATATAAAAAACATATTCTTGTGAAATTGTACACATTTCCAATGACAAAACAATCTTTTCATAACATATTTGTTCGGACAAGAGCTTAAGTATGTAAATTTTCAATATTATTTGGGCAAGATATAATTTTTTTCTAGCATGACCCTGAACTGATTGTAAGAACATGTAGGCTATTTTGTCACGGTGCTTCCGTTTTCAGAAAGAAACAAGAATGTAAGAGGACAACGCGCTCCTTCTTTTCCAGTGCTCGATGGTTAAAGCAACATTAAATAAATATACATGTATAAAATATTTTGCCGTTAACCCAAAAAGCATTTACTCGTATAAAGTTCCATAAACCTTTTAGACGGGATCGCTTTAAATCTGATCAAAAAATGTTCAGAAATACGAATTTTGAAAGGAAAACCCCAAGGCAACACTAATGTTCGTATACGAACTTTAACATGTTAATGAAGAGACGAGAATTAGTTCGCGCATGCGCCTAGGCAATCATAATGTCACATGGATCAACAGTTTAAAAAAAATGGCGGAGCAACTGAAAAAGGAACGGGTGAAGAGAAAGTCAGAGGAGGAGCGGTTAGCTACGAAAAAAAGAGTCCAAAAAGAAATACGAGTTATCGTCACATATAATTAGAATTTCATTGTGAAATTTTAGTAGATGGAAAGATGCAAAAAAACGCCCTGAATGTCAAGACGGATGACGACGTTGCATCGGCTCTTCTTGATCGGTGGTAAGTAGAATCTACAAAGTAAAGTTTTGACTTATTTTTCACTATTGAGGGGAAAATGGTCGTTGACCTGTCCATAAAAGTAGGGTTGGTTTTCAGTTATATTCAACACCATAACTGAAATGTCTCATTTAGGTGCTATACACATATTTATTTGTAAACAATAATGTTGAATTGGTACGGGCTCCGATGGGGGTATTCAGATCATGTCACGCATTATTAAAGTGCCAACTGTTTTAAAACGCACAAAAATCCAAATTTATCTTTACAGATTTTTTTATTTTATGTTTAGAAAATCGTTGAAAATATTTCCTTTTGTAACGCTCATATAAAACAATTTCTATAACTTAATAAGTTTGTAAAGTGTTTATCAGTTTATTGTACATGTATGATGTCAGTTTAAACTTTCAGTGAATACAGTATGGTGCATAACCTGTTTTCTGTTAGCAGTTTTAATCTTTTGAAATTGGAAATTTATAGAATTTATTTTTATGGTATGACTGAACAAATAAATGATTAAAGGCAAATGCTAAAAAAATCACCAAATTATGAAAATTCTACCTGCTGAAGTGTCTGTTTAATGGTAATAAGACACTTCAACCCCAGGCAATTTCACCCTCAAATTTTAAGGCATTTAACGAAGGACACTGAGAAATAAATATCTGTTGAGACATTCGGTCTAAAAGACTGGCACCGCCTCCGTGGTCGAGGGGTAAGAGTCAATGACCCATAATCCAGTTACGCTAGTACCTCTCTGGCGATACATGTACGTAGTCAACAAATATTTCTAGTTTAAAATGTGACTTAAAAAGATACAAAAACAAACACAATGAATTGGAAAATTGTAACGTTCTCAATTTTGGATTGAACATATCAAAAATTATCTAAACTTAAACCAATTTCTCCTGAGGTCAAATGAACTGGAAATATATATCGCTAATCACAAAAGACAAGAGTTTTAATGACACCGATGATGGCATCATTTGTATGATTGTGTTGTCTTTTATAAACTGACACGTAGACTTTGTACATAAACTGGAACATCGACACTTCAAACAGTTATTGGTTCATATATTCAAATATGTTTCTTCCCGAAGAATGGTCGAGTATATTAATCATTTCCCTACAACTAATTGCCCCGATGTTTTATCCAGTTTTGTTTGTTTGTTTGTTTGTTTTGAATTTTACGTCACATCGACACAGTATAGGTCATATCGCGACGTTCCAGCTTTACTGGTGGAGAAAGACCTCCGCTGCCCTTCCGTGCATTATTTCAGACACGAACGGGTACCTGAGTAGAACCACCGACGTTCCGTAAGCTAGCTGGATAGCTTCCTCACATGAAATAATCCAAAGTCCCTGTCGGGATTCGAACCCACAGAGGTGAGGGTCAAGTGGTTTGAAGTCAACGACCTTAACCACTGAAGAATTTCAGAAGATCGAGTAAAAATACACATATTAGTACCTTACTAAATTGGTCTAACATAGTTTACAACGACACTCATTGCCCCGATTTATATTCCTGTATTAACAAGGGAGAGGACGCAAAGTGGTTACACACTTGGTTCAAGCGAGCGAAATGGTTGAAAGCTTTACACAATTGCGACCAAGTCATGACAATTTATTACGCCCGCACGTATTTAGTGGGTTTGAATGTTACATGTATTTTAAGCCCATTCGTTAAAGCAATGTATATGGTTTTAATTCCATTTTATTTAGTTCCGCCCATTGTTTTCTCGATTAGGACACACGCATTTTACTTAATTGGGGACCATACGCCGCTTTTCATGGAATGGCACTACTGTGTCACATTGAAGGTTCTATGATAACCGCCGTATGAACACATCTGCGGATGTTTCTAAGTTCAAAATTTCACCATTTTCGTGTTTAAATGGTGAATTATGCTTAAGCCGGTGCTAGCGGGTGTGGGCGGTAACTTGCACTTTCAAATACCGTCCATGAACAGGCTCAATCAAACCGAGCCTGCAACATTTTCAATTTTGCCGTGTTGGGCCTTCTTTAGGGATTCTGTTTTTCTCTATTTTAGGATTCATATCTATGGCTTCCGGTTTGATGGAGGTACTGAAGATATAAACTGATCATGTAGATATTTTGGGATTTGGCAAGTGCCTTATTTGTCCTTTTAGTGTTGCTTTGAAAAAGGCGACATATATGGGTTACTTTTTTCGGCGTCGTTGTCGGCATCCCCTTAAGCTTGTCCGGAGCATAAGTCAGTCATTATTCGTCAGATTGACTTCCAACTTGGTATGCATGCTTCTTATAATGACCCATGACCCAAAGTGCAGTGCACAAGAACCGGTACTCTGCACTTCTTACTTTTTGAGTAATTGCCCTTAGTTAATTTTCATACTTTATTTTTGCCCAGGGAATTTCTCATAAATTATAAAAGCTATGGACTTGATTTGTTTTGTTTGTTTGGATTTTTACGGCACGTCAACACATAACTGGCCATATCGTGCCGAATGCTATTAAAGGCTTAAAATGTTATGTAAACCTTTGTTAATGACAATAGAAATGAACCAATTAGATCCTAGAATACAAGTTTATCTCTTTCAAATAATCAATGATGTTTTTTTATGAAATTGTATTAAAAAGTTCTTTGAGTGAATTTACAGAATAAAATCTGTTACGGGCCTGTAAAAAAATCATGACATTCAAGAAGAAAATGCTTGACAGTAATATTTTCATTACAACCTACACAGAAAGGGGCATTGTCATTTGTAAGGAGATAAGAGTGGGTAATTTTAGTGTGTCCAATTCGGCATCGAAGAAGAACTGTTTGATCACGACGGTTCGACAGAGATAGAGATGGTGACACATCAAGAGATGGGTTTATATCGTGAAGTTTATTAAAAACGGCATTGTCCCAGTTTGCTTTCCATTCAGATGATACGAGTTTATTTATAGCCGGTCTAAAATCACAAGCAGGTAACAATAAATCAGTTTTTTGAAAATTTAATGATTGTTTAGCTAAAGCATCTACTTTTTCATTTCCTCGTATTCCAACATTACTTGGAATCCAATATAATTTAACATATTTTGTTTTTAGTATATCATGAAATCGAAAAAGAAGTTTCTTTACAATGATATTGTCAGATTTTTTATTTTTAATGGATATTAAAACAGAAAGCGAGTCAGAAAATATCACAAATTTATCGTGGGTATGCTGTGCTATGTATGATAATGCTAAATCGATAGCTTTTGCTTCAGCAGTAAAAATTGATGCATTATCTGGTAACCTCATACTAGATGTAAAATTATTTTCAAACACAGCCGCACCTACTTTACAACCTTCTTTTGAACCGTCCGTATAAATATGTATAAAATCTTCATGTTCTTCCTTAATTGCTCGAAACTTCTCTTTGAAGTATTCAGGTGAATTTGATGACTTTTTTTATATTTGAAAGGTTAATATTTATTTTCGGGGAATTATAAGTCCAAGGTGGAACATCCTCATCGTCATTTTGAAGGATACTGTCTGGATTAATTTTAAGTTTATCTAAATCATCTTTTAAACGAAGGCCTAATGGTTTAATTTCCTTTGGTTTGTTCACAAAATTTTCAGTATAACTTGGTTTGAAAATAATATTTTTAGCTGGATTTTTGCTATTAGATGAAATTCTAGTTGCGTATGGAAGTGATAGCTTTTTTCGACGAAGATGAAGCGATGGTTCCCCAGCTTCCGTATATAGACTTTCTACAGGTGAAGTGCGACTTGAAACTTCATAGGATGATATATCTTACTGATAAGAAGTGCAGTGCACAGAAACTGCTGCTTGCACCTTTTATTATTTGTTTTATTGCCCTTTGTGAATTTTCATATTTCATTTTTGTCCTGGCTTGCCTGGCCATCCGACTCGCGTAGTTCTAGTTCTACTTATTTATTCAAATCTACATGTGTCCATGTCCATCAAACAAGACAATATATGTTTCTGTCAATGCTGTGTAAATGGTTAAACTTAATTAAGCATAATTATATCTTGTTCAAGCGCAATTTGGTTGCAAACTTGTATTTCAAGCATTTTAGGTTGCACACTTTTTATTTTTGAATAGAATATAAAAACCTATTAAAGAGTTTTAATCAACATTGTAGTACACGTTTTACATGTTTTTTAATATGCAGAAATAACAAACATTTATATGAAACTATTTTTTTTAATGATTAATCAGTCAAAAAAAGTTTTTTGTTCTTTGCATAATCTAATGCGTATGGGAGTAGTCATTATTCACTTTCATGCTTCGTTAAAGATGTGCGCAACGTTAAGTACTCTAATCAAATGGAAGTACTAGGATCAGATCATAACAACATGGCCGATAATAATAATTTTGAACCCTTTCTACATAGTTATGTATAAACACTATTTCCTACCTCAAGAGGTTAACAAAATGTTGAACTATCGATTTGAACCAGTAAGAATGGAGCGAGACACAATCTTAAACAAAATCTTTAAATGTGACGCTTTTGTTTTATTTTGTTTCAGAGGCTTGATCCTAGAAAAATTGTACATATATCTCTCGGCCCCAGACGTCACTTTGAATGACGAGCAATGAATAATTTAAGTAAACATCTTGTAACAGTCAACAGTCAGCTACCGGTAAGTGATTTACTAGACCGCTTTTAACAAAGGAGCCGGTAGGTAAATACTTGTATTGACATTTATTCGTTGAGAAGATGTTAAAACCAATCCAGGACCAGTAAAATTATTTACACAGAAAACTTCAGGAAAGAGGATACCGAAATTTCCGTGTGTGTATTGAAGACGTAACAGCATGTATCATAGGACTGGTAACATGTTAATTAAATGGGGTGGTTTTATTACAACCAACAGAATGTAGCACTTGTTCAGCAAGAGTTCTGGTAGTAAATGTTGTTTTTTAGAATAACCAATTTTATGTGAAACCTCTGTTGATGATTTTAGTAGTACAAATTATTTAACAAATTATCTGCCGTTATATTCTAATACTGACCATTTTCAATGTGTTTTTTTTTCTTCTTTTTTGTTTTTACAAAAAGAATTCCATTTCATTATTATCAATTGTGGATCTCTTTTACCAAAGATGTCTGGAGTTAAATATATTGTACAAAAATGTCAAAAAAATCAATAACAGAAAAACGGTTAGAGAACACTGTAAGTGATGAAGAAATAAATATTGATACTTATATTGTCTTACGTAAAGATAGGAATAGTAAAGGTGATGGGGTCTGTGCATATATTTTTAATGATTTAGCTTTTTCTTTGAGGCAACATCTAAACGACATCTCAGATGAATTTCTATTCTTTGCGGATTAGATGTTGATTGTAGTATTTGCGACGTCTAAGGTATTGGGATGGATTTTGAAGTAGGTAACGAATTGCTTATAAACGAAAGTATATATTTAAAGAATAATTAATTCAGACCTATAATGCTGGTCACAGGCAGTTATGCGAAAAGTAGGGAACATTGGTCTAAATCAAACCTACAAGAAACGAAAAGGCATACGCTGGTACATCAAGGTTATTAACTTTATCACTAAACCATTTCTGTCAGGTCAACATATTGAATGCTGATACGCTAGCTTCTACATCAGAACTGTTAGAAAATATTGAAAGTCAATGACTGAAAAATTGTTTTGTATGTTATTTTGGATATCATAGTCAATCAACTCTCAAGATAGTAATATTACCATTAACATAAAGTATTTTCAGGGTAAAAACAAGTCAAACTCAAGATAGCGCTATTTTCATACTTAAACGTTGAATTCTGCTTAAGTCGGTGCTCGGGGCATATACGTTTGCACTTGACAGTAACGTCCATACACAGACTCAAACCGATATATCAATATCAATATTACCATTAATATAAAGTATTTTTAGGGTAAAATCAAGTCAAAAGGATGATTTCGCCATTTTCATAGTGAAATGCTGAATTCTGCATTGTCGATGCCGGGGGCATGGACTTTTGCACCTGACAATTACGCCCATTAACAAACTCAAACAGAACCTGTAACATTTTCAGTTCTGTTTTATTTTACTTTCTTTCTATTTTTTTGTATTTCATATACTGTGTAGCGTTCGTTCCAAGCAGTTGAATAAACATTTCTGAAGATGAGATTGTTAGCGGGCACATTTCACTTTTTGTCGTTTCTCCTGTATATGTATATATGTCCTTGATTATACTATTTTATGGCCAAGAAGAAAGCTGCCACTTTGACTATTCCGCTGGTCAGATTGTAAAAAGCCTTGAGAGAATTAAAGAGCGTCAACGCATAATTATCCAACATTGCCCGTGCATTAAACAGACAAGATCAAGAACTAGAACTGTGTCCAAAGGACACTGATGCCCCCACTGACAACATATATATGGTATATAGTGAATAAATCAACAAAGGGCCATAATTCTGTAAAATTTGGTCGCAGTAAAATCCCTTCCTTTACTACCATCTACACATTAAGGTTGTTCATCCCTGGAAGTTAAAGCAAAATCTGCCAACCAGTTTAAGAGGAGTTGCGTTCACAAAATTTCTATATGGTATATAGTGAAAAAATCAACAAAGGGCCATAATTCTGTAAAATTTGGTCGCAGTAAAAATCCCTTCCTTTACTACCATCTACACATTAAGATTGTTCATCCCTGGAAGTTTAAGCAAAACCTGCCATCCGGTTTAAGAGGAGTTGCGTTCACAAAATTTCTATATGGTATATAGTGAAAAAATCAACAAAGGGCCATAATTCTGTTAAATTTGGTCGCAGCAAAAATTCCTTCCTTTACTACCATCTACACATTAAGGCAACCCTGGAAGTTTAAGCAAAATCTGCCATCCGGTTTAAGAGGAGTTGCGTTCACAAGATTTCGGGACGTACGGACAAGTGCAACGCTATATGCTCCCACTTTGTGGGGGCATAAAAACGTTCAAGTAACCAATTCCTAATTGACCATAAATTTATATTGTATATTAATGATTTTCGTGTTGAACTTCACTTCACTTATATATGCACTATTCTAATATATTCTGCAATTTCAGATTTACAGAAACTTCGCAACGCAGATAAGTCATCAACGGGACAATATCAAACATAAAATAGATAAATACAGAATCCCTAAAGAAAGCCCAACTCACTTTACGTTCGTTTTTTTTTTTGTTTTTTTTTTTGGCTTTACGGCGCATTTACATAATTTTATTTGTTTGTTTCATTTTACGCCTTTTCCCAACAGTATTTCAGTCATATAGGCGGGTAGTTTCCTAACCATCGTTCCTGGAGAGTTACACCAGTACTAGACTACCTTCCTCCGCGCTAAACTACCAAAGCATCTCCCGGGGATCGAACCCACGCCAGAGAGGTAACTGGATTAGAAGTCATCGACTCTAACCCCTCGACCACGGAGGCGGTCACATAATTTTAATAGATCAAATAGCGCTGAAAGAGCAAATATTATTTTGGCTCACTTCGGTGCAAAACTAAAGCAACACCAGCAGTGAAAGCCACTTCACCTGCTAGAGCCAAGAGATGTATAGACTCAAGTAATCCGAACCTTGTAATCTGTAACATTTCAAAAAGGAAAATGCATGCCCATGGACGACTGGTTAATACATTATTCCGACCATAAGCCGTAGAACCAGCTAAAACATAAATTGATATGCAAATAAAATAGAGAAAAACAGAATCCCGAAAGGAAGCCCAACATGGCAAAATTGAAAAATTTGCAGGGTCACTTTGACTCTGTTTGAAAGTGCAAGTTACCGACCACGCCCCTAGCATCGGCTTAAGCAAAATTCAAAATGGTGACATTTTAAATTTAGAAACATCCGCGGATGTGTTCATACGGCGGTTATCCTGGAACCTTCAATGTGACACAGTAGTACCATTCCATGAAAAGCAGCGAATCTTGCTAATTTAGTTGATTTTTTCTTACATTTTACGCCTTTTCCCAACAGTATTTCAGTCATACAGGCGGATAGTTTCCTAACCATCGTTCCTGGAGAGTTACAACAGTACTAGACTATCTTCCTCCACGCCAAGTATCTCCCGGGCATCGAACCCTTCCAGAGAGGTAACTTGATTAGAAGTTATCGACTCTAACCTCTTTACCATGGAGGAGGTCTTTGCTAATGTAGAATTCAGTAACATCAGCAGTTTTGGTAGTGTTTATTTAATAGAGAAATTAAGAGCCCAACACGGCAAAACTGAAAATGTTGCAGGCTCGGTTTGATTGAGCCTGTTCATGGACGGTACTATCAAGTGAAAACTACCGTCCACGCCCCATAGCACCGGCTTAAGCAGAATTTAACCTAGCAAAAATATGCGTGTGCCCTGAACGAGAAAAAAAAGACAATGGGCGGAACTAAATAAAATGGAATTTTGAAAGGGGATCAGAAGTTATGAAGCCTGCGTAGTCAAAAGACAAATTTAAAATACATGCCACATACCCTATAGGTGATTCAACAGTATTCAAATGAAGAATGCTGGAACCACCAAACAAGAAAATAGCCAAATAGGAAGAACTAAATTACCACAAGCATAACAATAATGTCGTGATGAACGATCTTTAAGGATCAGAAATATAACACTTTCGTGCAAATTCCACGTGAGTATTTAGATTTTACAGCGGTTTGACTAAAATGCACATCTTGCTATTCAAAAAAAGGGACTGAATCTTTGCCCCTTTTGGCTGATGGGTTGCCTGTAACGGACAAGGCATAAGAATAACAGTTAACATTTATCCTTGCGTAATGGTAATCGGCGACAATTGTTTGTTTGTTTCATTTAAAGCCTTTTCCCAACAGTGATTCAGTCGTTTCCTAACCATCGTTCCTGGAGTTACACCTGTACTAGACTATTCTTCCTCCGCGCTAAACTACCGAAGCATCTCCCAGGGGTCAAACCCACGCCAGAGAGGTAACTGGATTAGAAGTCATCGACTCTAACCCCTCGACCACGGAGGCGGTTAAGAGGCGACAAAATGGTTATAAGAATACACGACATTGCATCTTTTAGCTCAATCAGGTGAAATGGTTTTGATCCCTGGTATTGCTTCCGAGGTTAGGCAGTCATAACCTATACTGTGTTGGTGCGCCGTAAATCCAAACAAACAAATTTGATACTTTCTGTTTGAAAAAATAGACAAAAACAGAATTCTTAAATAAAAAATGTAAACCGAACACGTCAATAAAGTAAAAATATAGTTATAAGCCAGTTATCGTGGGCGGTAAACGGTAGTTTGCAAATTAGTACTACCTTCCATGAACCCCGACACACTCAAAAAAACCTAGAGCGGACATAAGGGTAAAAGGAGTGGTACATGTAATGTGAAATAATATCATCTAAAACGGGCCCATAAGGGATTTAAAGGGATAAGGGCTGTAAGGGTGAAAAGGTGGGGGGGGGGGGTGAGAAAATACTTACCGTCAACGACAATCCAACAAGACAGACAACACAAAACATGTAAACATCCAAACCAAGTAACAAAACAGTCATGAAAAACACGTGAAGGAACACAGACGGGTACCGCCATGGAACGGTCAGTGGTAGTTAAAATATGATAAACAAGATCGACAAGGAAAGGCGGCGTTCAATGAACGCAGCCCCCACCCGACCCAGCAACAAGCGCCAGCGGCTAGGAGCTCAGGAGGACCCCAAAGAAAAATAGGACAGGGCATAAGGCAGAGTACAGGCAGGCAAACCACCACATAAGAATAAATAATTAGTAACTGATAAGGTACTAAAAGAAAACATTAATATTAGGCCCATAAAGTCAAAAGGCACAGGGGAAGGGGACATGATACACGGGGAAGGGGGGGGGGGATAAATAAAATAAATAACTGGGGAGTTTAAACCGGTTTTAGGCGCGCCAAACCTCACTCTAAGCCCCAAACCTCACTCTTAGCCGCAATATGTTCCTTAATGACATTAAAGTGAACATAAAAATAATCCCTACCAAGTGAAATTCTAACAATGGCCGTGGTTACAATATACGAAATAAATAAAACACATAGAAAAATATGTAGAAAAAGGTACAGCCTAATGACCTTTACCAAAGTACTCGATACCTTAAAGGAAGGCAGAGCAACAAGAAAATTACCTACAAGGGCCCGACGAAGCAAGATAGAACATTAAGACGAACATTAAGACAATTCAGCCCCAAAGGGCTTTAAGAACTGATTACTGGTTGTACAAGATGTAGAGTTAGCAATAAAGCGGGCTTTATATGGATGTTTATGTATGCTCTTTCTCATCAACCCGTACTTTAAAGCTAGAAATACTAGAAATATGACTGTTCACAATATCTGTTTCAGAAAGAACGGTTTTAGAAAAAGCATTCGTGCTGTTAAAATATGATAAACAAGATCAACAAGGAAAGGCGGCGTTCAATGAACGCAACCCCCCATATGACCCAGCAACAAGAACCAATGGCAAGGAGCCCAGGCGGACCCCAAAACAGGACGGGGCAAAGACAGAACACGGACAAGTTCATTTTGTTAAATATTTATATAATGAATACGTCATACGATAATTATGTTATCGGCCGCCTTGTCAGCCGGAACCAAAACAAATTTAGAGTGGAACGCTAATATATTCTATCTAAGATGCCGTAAAGTAAGTCTAGATAGACTTAGGTGGTAAAAGATGTCCATTCCCACGATAAAATTCGATGCGTGATTCAATTATATTAAATATATTATGTTTCCATGTATTAAGTGCATTGCTATCAGCATTTTTGCGACGACACCATTTTACTGAAAAGTCCTCGATCGATTCAGCTATCTGACTTCGACCAGCATTAAAATCAATATCGGAAGGAATACTATATTTTGGTCCTTTAAGAAATAAATTACGGATTCTCTTGTCGTTAATTATATCAAAATCACCAGTGATTATATGGCTAAAATCCAAGTTACAGAATTTAGAATTTTTGCAGTCTGAACTAGTTGGTGTATTATACTCAACGTCCAGGTCGGAGACAATTTTAGTATAATTGAATATGATATTTCTGACGGGTGTTTTATATTTATAACAAATAATTGGAATTTCAGAGTTTTTGAAATATTTAGGAATTGCGTCGGTAACGCGTTTATCATGAAAAATACTAGGTAAATCGATGAAATCAATACCTTTGTTTAGAAAAGTAACTTTAAGAAACTGCCTGTCATGTACAGCGGTGGTATCGATGTGAGGTCTTTAAATATGCTGTGTAAAACTTTGTATAAGATAGGCTGCAGTATATAAAGGATCAGTTTGGATAACTATGTTATCAGCTTCTTCGTCTAAAGATTAAGAGACCGAAGAGAAAAAGAGGTTAGACGTGATAACATAGCATGTCTACCCGAATTAGTCAAGATGTTATTTAAATCTGAAACAGACATTTGATGTTACCATGTTTACGTATTCCATGAGAACGAGATTTACGCTTCCGTATGTTAAGAATAGAAAAAATGTCAATACTGGGATCTTTAGAAATATTACCTTGTTGAAAGATATTGTCATTAAGGCCAAGTGGAAAAGGGGTTCGTACATTTTTAATCCATTTAACTCCGCTAAGTGTCTGGCTTTTACTTTAAAACTAGGCGATGTATCAGAATCGCAAATAATTTGTTCCACTGGTTTAATTGTTACATGTTTAAAATAATGGCCAACTTTTCTAAAGTGTTGATATAAAAAGAGTAGTAAATTTCTACGATTTCTCATTTTAAAGAAGTGTTCTCTGAATCTAATTTTAAGAGAGCGTCCTGTTTGCCCTACATACTGAATGCCGCAACTGGGAGCATTTCATGTTAACACATGAATAAAATGAGTTGACTTTCAGTCTATATCATTTATTTAGTTGACTTTCAGTCTATATCAGAGTTAAAAATTGTATTAAATAATCTGCCATTAACTGTAGAGGTAATAGTAGACCTGTGCGATAAAAAGTTACAACATCCGCACCTCTTAGAATTACACTTGTTTATAGAAGGGTACACTCTAGACCTATAAGGAAAATTGGTCTGTTTGATATCACATACATGTACTCAGATTTTACGGCGATTTGACACACAGAAAAGCACATCTGACATCGAATTGTCGTAGAAAGATTCTACAAAAATAAACAATTGGAAGTCAAAAGAAACATCAATAGGTGATTTAAAATTATACGATATCGTATATGCCAATAGACTTTGTTATCTCTCATGTACAGACTCAATCAAACCGAGTCTGCAATTCTTATGTAATTTTGTTGTGATTAATGCTTCCGAGGGATCACTTTGTTTCCAGAATTGTGTTTGTTTGTTTTGGGTCTTACGTCACATCGACACAGTATAGGTCATATCGCGACGTTCCAGCTTTACGGGTGGAGCCCTTCCGTGCATTATTTCAGGCACGAACGGGCACCTGAGTAGAACCACCGACGTTCCGTAAGCTAGCTTCCTCACATGAAAGAATTCAAAGTCCCTGTCGGGTTTCGAACCCACAGCGGTGAGGGGCAAGTGATTTAAAGTCAGCGACCTTAACCACTCGACTCGGCCACGGACGCCCCTACCAATAGACTTGAAAAAAAAAATATCAACAGAAGTAGTTCAGGATCTCAAGGGAATTTTAACTGGCAAAAGTGTGTATATTGTGTTTCAGTTCCTCAAAACGTACACATGGCTTCTGTTCAAACAACGATACAAAATATATTTTCGAATATAAGCTATACCAAATGACATCAATAAAGGCACACTTCACGCTCGTTTATTCCACGGACACACGCTGATTAAATTATCACATTTATACAGGTGTTAATATATTTACACAATAGCTGGATTAATTTAACTGATTGAGATATTATGATATTGAGAACTTAAAATTTAATAATATTCTACAAACAGTGATGTGTTTAAAACAAAATAAAATCATATCAACAGAAGTTAATATCGTACATGTATTTATTACGTTATTTTTCAATTTTAGCACAGTTCAACATGTATAATTGACACAAAATATAGAAGTAGTTCAGGATCTCAAGGGAATTTTAACTGGCAAATGTGTGTATATTGTGTTTCAGTTCCTCAAAACGTACACATGGCTTCTGTTCAAACAACGATACAAAATATATTTTCGAATATAAGCAATAACAAATGAAATAGAAATAAAAAATGGATAAAATGAGAATCCTTTAAGAAAAAAAGAGAGAAATAAGAATGCTTAAAGAAAGACCAACATGGCAAAATTAAAAATATTGCAGACCAAACCGAGCCTGCAACATTTTCAATTTTGTCGTGTTGGGCTTTCTGAAGGAATTCTGTATTTATCTATTTTATTTGATTGAGTCTGTTCATGGACGGTACTGTCAAGTGCAAACTACCGTCCACGTCCCCTAGCACCTAAAAGACACAAAAACACCAACATGGAAAGAACATTCTTTACGAGATGAATCCACTTCACAGTATTATTTCCTTTCCTTTAATGCTAAAACGTGTAATAGTAAAAATATACTCTTGTTGAACAATCTACTCTTGCTCAAAAGTGTTGGACAGAGATAAAAAGCTTGGTTATAAAAAAAATTAACATTATAAAGAAAATGGAATCCCTAAAGAACGCACAAAACGACAGAATTGAAATTTAGCAGGCTCGGTTTTATTGAGTCTAATCATGGGCTTCTTGCCGCTGGTTCTTGTTCCTGGGTCGTGTGGGGGTTGTATTTTGTACAACTGTCAAAAGATTTCTAGGTAGAAAGTGTTTTGTTTGAATGAATATTCTGTCCATAATTTCATTAATTTTGATTGTACGGTCCTGGTTGCATTGCGTTGAATCCTCTTCAGTTTAGATTCTTTTACTATTTATATTTTCTATTATTTCTTTCCGGTCCTGTGAAGAAAATAATACATAACCGAAAAGCACTGGTCTAATTACGTCAGACATACCGATGGTATGTAAATATTTAAAATGTATGTACCTTGTCTAATATATTTATATATTTTTATTTGTTGAAGGCTATGTGGAGTAAAAAAGAGGATTAAAAATCGCATGAAGAGAAGAACAATTATTGTTTCTGTGATTTTTTTTGACTATAAACAGTGCAATAAATAAAAAATAAACGAAACTAATTACCAAGAACAAAACAAGATATAAAACAGAACTAAGCAAACATATATACATACATAATTGAAAAATAAATATGATATTGACATCAATCAAGGCACACTTCACGCTCGTTTATTCCACGGACACACGCTGATTAAATTAAACGGACACACGCTGATTAAATTATCACATTTATACAGGTGTTAATATATTTACACAATAGCTGATGTATTTAACTTTTGAATATTTAAATTTTAAATTTCTTTTAAATTTAAAATTTTAATAATATTCTAAAAACAGTAGTGTTTAAAACAAATAAAACAAATTACTATCTTTTTATTATAAACCAAATTTCACAAATTTTGCGATTTTTCCCCTACAGTTTTTTTCAGCGTTTTCACATTTTTCTTTAAAAAAAAAATACTGTCTCACGCCAAGTTTCCCACCTCACGAAATATCATGCGAAATGTCAGTCCTTCTGTCTTTTACCCCTCGTTTTTCATTTTTTTTTGTTGGTTAATAGTCGGGGGCAAAGTACGGCGAATTCAGGCTGTTTAAGGGCCTTTACAAGCGCTTTTCGTCTCACTGCCATAACCAATCTTCCGGGGGGAGCTAAAAAGTTTCATTTTAAGTAAAAAAATTGGAGTACACTAAAAAACACTTTTTCTTAAAAAATTGGCCCAAGGTAAAAGGATTTTCGTTGTCCTTTGCTGTTAACACTGACACGCTTATATGAAAAATGATGACAATATAAACAATGCGGAAAAAGGCTGACGTTTGAAATACAGGCACAACATTTCTAATATATATTTTTAAAAAAGATACGTTAGAACCATAATTTAAGTCATACTATTTTTTAAATAAAAAAGATAAAATCAAGACTGCAAATAAAATTTGTCACAAAGCGTATCTTAATTGAAGTAAAATCTTGTAAAATATATAAATAAATAGATGAATAATTCAATTGTTAATTTACAAGACATTCTTGTTTTAGTTTGTAACATTTTTGTTTTTTCCTTTAACAATCCTTTACCAACATAAACCACAATCAAAGTCATTATCATTGGGTGACACATCAATAGGAGCATTAATACAATTTTTATGGAACATTGATCGCATAATACCATATCATCAAGGCCTTCAGGCAAAATACATAGACAATAACTATATATAAATGTTAATGATTGTATTACTATATTCTTACCTTTTGCTTAAAGTTGTTGTTTGTTTTTGTTTTTGTTTTTTTTTTTTTTTTTTTTTTTGTCATTTTTTTTTTTTGAAAACAATTTAACAAATATTTACAGATTTTATTAGAATCATAAATAATATCTGAACACAGGCGTTTACATATACAAAAAGAAGTAATGAAAGCAATTGCATACAATCCACACTATTATTTTGTTTAATTACATTTGGAACATTGACTGTTTTTAATGGTTTATTTGATCCATATATCTGTGATATCTGAAGTTTTAAGCCATTTGGTATTATCCTGTTACTTGGTCTGTCATTGCCTAAACTGTCCATAATTTATATTGAACGACGCTTACCAGTGGTCATGATGATTTAGGTGTTTTTTGCAGGCCGTTGACTGGGCAGACTCAATAGGAAATTTAAAACACCATCTTTTTTCTTGTTAATTCAAAGCGTTAACTGCAAACCCCCTATTTCGACCCTAGTTTGTTGCCGTAATAATATATTAACAGCCTCCATATGGTTCGAGTTCAGTTTTATTATTTTTAATTTTTAATTTTCATAACCCAAGTTATCTTTTTTGAAAAATGTCGTTTTTTTTTGGTTCAATTCTATCTGCCTTAATTGGAATATAAATTGTTGATTTAATTTTTTTATTTGTACTCTAACCCCAATTAGTTTTAAAATTTAAAATTGAAAAAATGACCGTTTTCGGGTCTAAAGCCCTTTCATCTTTTAAACTGAAACTACCAAAACATCCAATTTTGAACATGTAAATGGTAAATCACTTCCATTATTGACCGCTTGTCCTTCACACTTATACCAGAAATAAAAGGAAATGTAAAAAGATGTAATAAAAATGCATGGTATGAAAACTAATAAAATGAAAGGAAGTATAGATCATTCATACATTATAGCATGCAGAAACGCTGAGATACCCTATTTAAATTTAAATATATGATGAACATTACAAAAATGATTAAAACAAATAACAATTTTTACCTATATTTCCACACAGTAAATTCTGCCAACGATGACATGAATCACATTCAACAGCTCAGTGTGGTTGAAAAACCTTGAATGCAAGGATTTTTGGGCATATTTACGAAGTCAATGCTACGAGTATATATAGTAGAAGTAGTAGTTTAATTTATGCTCGGCGCCAGAATAAACCATCTGTCTGAGATACCGGTCCACTGGGACTTCTTTTCATGCTGATCTTTCTTGACCTATTCTTCGTTCGTTGACGATGGGTGAAGGTACGACAAACTGCCAAGGTATGGATGAACTACGAGTAATTGTTACCTTATATAATTGTGTGTAATAAAATGCAAACGAAATATTTTAGTTACCAGCAATTATCACCTACTGTTGATTAACGGCATGCTAATTAATGGCTTGTGGTGAACGATGTAATTTTTTTAAACAGTTTTACAAGAGCGAATTATTTTCTTTATTAATTGAAGCTGATAAAAACAAAATATTCGTTGATTATATTTTAACTTGATTATCATACTTATGATATTACTACTGTAGTATAGTTTATATCAGAAATGGTTTTTGTGCTTTATCTTATTTAATTTTAGCAGTGGTTACATACAGAATTGGAAGCTATACCTTTAATTGTATTAATTTTTTGCCAAAAACTTTTTTGTAATTCATTTTGTGACTGAAACAGTTTCACAAAATTATGTCTTTTTAGTTTCCAATATTGTATTGTTACATTTGATTCTAATTGTTTGAGATTAATAAGATTATCAGGACTTGTTGCTTTTTAAATTTATTTAGAGCTCATTACCTATCCTGCACCACTTTTTTCACTCATTAATCCTCAATGGTACAAGTAGTGCCTTCTTGACCTGGAGGATGAAGCCGGTATTGACAGCTCAGCTCTGTCTACAATTCCTAATTAAGTTTATTTAAAAACATATCAATATTATCACTGTAGACATCTTCAAATTTATTTTGTCTATTTAAACTATTAAAGGTAGACCAGCCTGCCTTTTCATAATTGAATTTAGTTTGATTATTTATATTTTTTTTTTTTTTTTTTTTTTTTTTTTTTTTTTTTTATTCACAAATATTATACATAATTATACATATATACAATGACATAATTTAACAAATTCAATTTGAGATATTCATATGTATTAGAGTTACAACGTACATAAACATACTATCTAGAGGTTAGTATATATCTTTTAAAATTTGTAGTATTTTGTCAAAAAAATTAACTTTTGTCTTCTTGTATTTAAAGTATTGATAAATTATTTCAAATTCTGTTTTAAACAGTTTTAAAATGTTAAATTCATTTGACCAATTATTACTACAAAAGTAAGCTTTATAAATACTAAAACCTACAATGGTGAGTATAACATTTATGTAAAAGTATTCTTCTTGAGATATTTTATAACCGAAAATAAGGATGTCTAGTCTACGTATATTTCTTTGAATTCCGCACTCTTGAAATATATATAAAATTTTCTCCCAAAATACATTTACTGCCATACAATCGATAAAAAGATGTTGATAATCTTCTATTTTATTACATTTATTACAGAGTGGAGATGAGACCATTTTCCATTTATAGCGCGTTTCTTTGCTTGTAAAGATCATGTTTATTACTCTAAATTTGAATTGTTTATACCGATTATCAGGAAGTCTTGTAATGAATTTATATATATCATTCCAGTTTAGTTTTGTCTCATATTTATTTGACCAATACGAATGTGTAGCGGGTTTAATGAATACTTTGTTTACTAATATTTGATATATTGTTTTTGAATCCATCAATTCAAAAGGTTTGTTATTTATCTTAAGACGTTTTTCTGTTTTTATTTTTGTTTGCGAAGAGTGAAACGTTTTCATAGTTTGTTTCCAGGCTAGAGGTATAGCTTTAAAGAGCAAGTTTAATTCAACGACGCAGTTGCGTTTATCTACTAGCTTATTTAAGATAACATTTTGATCTACTTCACCCTGATCATTAAGTAAATCATTTAAAAAATATATATTCGATTTAATCCATGTTTTAAAAAACAAACATTGGTTTTTAATTTTAATAAATCTATTGCCCCAGATTATTTGTTTTCTTATTTGTTCAAATGTCAAATTTTGATTTTCCTTATGTAAATCGCGAGTTTTTATCCATATTTTAATAAGTTCTTGATAAAATTCAGTCACATTACTACAATTGAGACTTTTAATAGTGTCTGTATTACAATAAAATATTAAAAAATTGTCACCAAAATCTTTCAGTAGGCGTTTCGGAATTAATTTCCAGTTTGCTTCTGATTCATCAGTTAAAGCTTTTACCCATTTAAGTTTTAAAGAAGTTATATATGAGTCTAAGTCTAGCATATCTATTCCTCCTTGTAATTTATTGCCTATTAAAGTTGCACGTTTTACTTTTTCTTGTTTATTGTCCCATAAAAATTTGAATATCATTGTATTGATTTCTTTCACGATACTTTCTGGCACAACTAAAGAATGAAACAAATAAGTAAATTTTGGTATCAATAACGATTTTATAATTTGAACTTTTCCATACATCGTTAACTTACGTTTTAACCAGTTTTTTATTAGACTTTGACATTCAGTTAGTTTTGACTGCCAATTGAGTTTAGAACACTCTTCTTTATTATTTATATTTTGTTTTTCTGTTATTTTTGAATTCAATGTTATAAATTGCGGGAAGTGATCAGAGCCCATTTTGTCATCTAGCATACCCCATGCCAAAGATGCTGAAAGTTTGGGAGTAGCCAATGTGAGGTCTATACAATTATAAATCCCTCTCCATTTTTCTAACCTGGTTGGGGTGCCATCATTCATTATTACCATTCAATTTGTTTCTACCCACTGCCAAATTTCCCTCGCTCTCTTTTCTGTATTGGATGACCCCCCGCCCCCCTTCCCAGTGCTTGTGATGTGCATTTACAGTGATCGATTCAAAATAATAACTATTTCTAACATAGAAAGCTAATCCCCCTGCTACATTATTTTTTGGTGTAACCGAACCTGTACAAATTTTGGTTTTGATCTGAATCCAGGTATGTCCTAACATAGTTTTCTTTACATTACATATTATATCAATTTGGGGGTTATTGTCAGTTATATATTTTTTCATTTCTATATGTTTGTGACTACTTAGTCCTTGTATTTCGAAAGAAATAATATCGAATTGTCTAGACATGGTTGAGCTGTTTTGGTTTTACTTTATTATTTTGTTTCTTACAAAAGGGGGGATACACATTTGATTTATTGATCTCCGGCTTGTTTTAAGTTTATGGGGATAGGCGGGATATCTAAAAAACCCTCCTATCATAGTGGCGCCACTAAAGGTCATCTTTTGGTGAACCTTCTTTTTTAAGTTGGGGATGCCGCAATTGTCTATTTCAGGTTTTAGGAGTAAAATGGTTTTAAAAAATATATCTAGCTTGTTATTGGCCGGTTTACTTTTGTGGTTGTTGATGTTTTTAATTAAGAGAAATCACTTCAGGAAATTGTCGCTGTTCATCTGACTGTGATAATCTCCAGAAGATGAATTCGATTTAAAGACCAGTGATGCTCTTTCAATGAAGCCATTTTTTTTTGTTTCCGGTTGGTACCACGATCAAACGATCCCCTTTGTTCAGCGGTGATTTTAGTCCTACAAAAGTTAATTGTCAGGATTTTGCAATAGTTTGGGAAGTATGAAGGAATGTCTCATCTGTATAGACAATCTTTCTGCCTTCATACCTGTACTTTTTGATTTGTCTCAGAAAGTGAAGTGCAACTATATCTGAACGCACCAGAAGAAGTATTCTTTGAACTGTGTCTTCCTCCATACAAAACTGAGTTGATGCATGGTCTTTCATAGACTCTCCTTTCCGCCCGTGTAGCTGACTTTTTCTAGTGTAAGGCTTCTTGAATGACCTTAATATTTTGGATTCATTTCTGTTGCATACACATTTCTTGCCTTGTCCGCCAAAGATCGAAATCATCCAAGATGACTTTGTCTTTTCTAACCTTCCTTTGAGCAGCCGGCTTGCTCATCATCTTTTGTATAACGTTGCCGGTGAGACACTGGTCAAGTTTGCAGCCCTTTCCATGGGTGATGACAATGGAATTTGTAAGGCACCAGACTGCCTTTCATCTTAACAGACCTGAAATATGCAAACATATGAATGAATATCAACGATTTCGGCTGAATATAGAAAACCAGCATAAGAATATATAAACACACAACATGCCTTTATAACATAATGCAGAATTTTCTTAGACAATTCGTCGTAATTCTGATAATAACGATGAAGCCATATCTGGCAAGTTGGTGCAATCTTATACTAAATACTGAACGGAATGCATAAATACTCAAAAATTGTTTCAACTATAGATCAGTTGGCATGAAATATCCTTGCACTGTACAAGTACCATGACTACTACATGTAACACACTACACAGTATAAAAAGTCATTATTACCTGTATATTAGAATGATTACATTTTATATCAAAACTACCTTTATATTCCAATTAATTTGCATCTAATGCATTATTTAAAAAGAAGGAAAAGAAAAAGGTTAGACAACTTGTGGGGCTTAAACTCGTGAAAAAATTTTAAATTATATCGCATCCCAAGGACTTGACTTTGCTATCAAGTCATTTCAAATTATAGTTCTTATCTTGTATTAAATTCGCTATTCAAATAAAGGTTGTGTACACAAAAATGAAACGTCACACTCACATTATCATAGCGGCACAGTAGGTCTTTATGCTCTACATACTGTACAGCATAACATAATATACATGGTTTGTTTACCTAACATTCCTGAGGGGGTCATAAGCTTGAAGTCAAAATCGGATAGTAAATGGACCAATCAAAACACAGAAGACAAATGTCCCAGGTAATCAGCTCAGACCAACTCTTATATCGGGAGTTCGGACTGACTATAACTAA
Organism: Ruditapes philippinarum; assembly: GCF_026571515.1. Taxonomy (NCBI): domain Eukaryota; kingdom Metazoa; phylum Mollusca; class Bivalvia; order Venerida; family Veneridae; genus Ruditapes; species Ruditapes philippinarum. The sequence goes on from NW_026856686.1 coordinate 96,836, forward strand.
TGAAGACAAAGGAGACAATACCTTCTCCAACAACCAACAAAGACCTAATAGATTGGTTCGGCTTAAAATGTAAACAAAACTTGTAAACGTCATTTAAATTATAATGAAACAACTAATATTTTAATGTTAAAGTCAAAATTTATGGAAACCAAGTAATATATTTTATTTAAAAAGGTACTCTTTTCAATCTAATTTCACATTGATTTTATACATGATTTTATTTAACTTGGGTAAAGAGTTTTATGTGTTGTGGTTGGTCAAGCTATCCGATTCTGATGTCTGTTCGAGCATTGTGTTTATGATTTGTCCGCGGGCTCGCATTTTTTCCAGCAAACAGACAAATTTATTAAAATATAAGTAATGCCGTGCAAAATGAATCTCTAAAGGGAATATAAGGTAGTCTAACCAGACAAAACACTTATAATTTACGGAAAGACGCAAACATGATAACAGTACGCGAGTGATAGTTGCCGGAGTTATATAATACAGTTATGAATACTGTACGAGGTATAATAAAAAAGTTTTACACGATACGTCGATATTGATATTTTATTGAACATATCTGACCCGAGTTACACGCGGTTTTACACCGATTAAGTATTCTTAAGCACAGTAGTGGGGTGTGTCATTTAGACTAAATGGAGAAAATTGAAATCAAAGCCGTCATTAAGTACCTCTGTAAGAAAGGGATGTCTCCCAGAGAAATCAACGAAGACTTCGTGGATACACTTGGCAAGGAGTCCCCTTTCAATATCACTGTGAAAAAAATGGGCTGCTGAATTTAAGAGGGGCAGGGAGAGCATAAGAGATGATGAGCGGCCTAGGCGGCCAAATGAGGCCACCAACAATGAAACTGCAGAAGCTGTGCAAGATCAGGTCATGTGCGACAGAATGAGAGACCTGCGAAGCATTGCTAAGGAAGTGGGTATAAGCTTTGGTTCAGTTCAGGGAATTCTGACTGATGTCTATGGCATGTCAAGGCTTTCCGCTAGATGGGTCCCCAGACAGTTGAATGACGAACAGAAACGGACCAGGTTTGACAGTTCAAGATATATTTTGTCTCGCTACGAGGAAGAACCTGAGTTTGTCTACCGGATCGTAACTCCGGATGAAACATGGGTCCATCACTTCGATCCAGAATAAAAAAAAACAGAGCATGCATATTTGTCAATATAGGTCAATGCAAAATTTTCAGAAATTTCAACCAAATCGGATTGGCTTCATTATTTTGTGACCAAAGAAGTTTCAACCAATTAGGACAAAGGAGGCAATAACTTCTGAACAAATCAAAATAATTCTTATAAAGCGGGTGTTTGGTAAAATTATATTGATTTTTTTTTATTCTGACATAATACTTAAGGGTTTGTTCTTGACGCCTTATACTTAATGGTGGAATCCCGGCCTCCAGCTCCAGGTCTGAGCCCGGGGTGGCACTAAGTGCACCCAGAGCCAATCTAAGGGCGATCTTCTGAATAGCATCTAACCTTTTTAATTGAGTATTGCTAGCACCAGAATAGATTTGTGCACCATAATCTACTTTTGAACGTATTAAAGACTTATAGAGTAGCAAGAGGCTGGTTTTATCAGTTCCAAAATCAGTGCCTCTTAGCATACGCATAACATTTAAGTCTTTACGGCACCTGGTAACCAAATCTGAGATATGTTGCTCAAATGATAATTTTCTATCCAAAAGTATGCCTAAAAATCTAGTTACTTTAACAAAATTAATTTGTGTGCCACCTAAAGTAACGTTCAAAGTGTGCTGTTTTTGATTGCCAAAAAAAAACCCCTACTGTTTTTGTTTTTGAAATTTTGAATCCCCAATTTTTAGCCCAACCCCATAGTGAGTCTATACCAGCCTGTGCATCTTTTGCTAGTTTGACGAAATTGGACCCTGTTTTCCAGGCGCCGAAGTCATCGGCAAACTGGCTTATGACCATACCAGATCCAGAGAGGGTTTCCGGTAGCCCGTTGATTATAATAGAAAAAGCAACGGGGAGAGAATGGACCCCTGTGGGTTCCCCTTTCCAGGGGTTCCTTTTCCGAGAAAGCCCCATCTGTTTCAACTGCTATTTTCCTGCCCTGTAGAAAGGACCTGAAAGAAGGCACCGTCACACCATATTCTTTTAATTTATATAAAACTCCAAAGTGCCATGTTCAATCAAAGGCTGTTGTTAGGTCTAAAAATATGGCTAACACTGACCGTGACCTGATTTTGGCTGCGGTCACGTCATGTTGCAATCTTGCGAGCTTATTATGTTTTTGGTGTCTAATAAGTGTTCTAAACGGGCCTTAACGATCCCCTCAAGCAATTTCCCTGAGTGGGAGGTAAGGCTAATAGGTCTATAAGATTTTGGATCATTTCTGTTTTTACCATTTTTATGCAATTGAATGACACATGCCTCCTTCCAAGCATCAGGATAGATGCCCTCACTCCACACCCTGTTCTACAGACCCAACCAGATCTCAAGCACACTGTCAGGCAGGTGCTTGAACATCTCATAAGAGAGCACATCCCGCCCCGCCGCACAATCAGGCCTAGCATTTAAACATGATTTAAGTTCCGAAAGAGTAAAAGGTAGATTTAAGGGTGTATTGTTTTCCCCCGGAACATAAACACTATCTTTGTGTTTTAACTCAAACTCTGCCTGGTAGTTTAAAGTTTCTGGTGACATGTTCGAGTTGCTGGAGACCTGATTGTAGTGACTAAAAATTGAGCCTTTTCAAGGGGAGTTTTAACAATTTTATTATTTATTTTCAATAGTGGTACAGGTTTGGAAGCTATACATTTAATGCTGTTTATTTTTTGCCAAAATACTTTTGCACTACACCTAGATGTGGACACATTCTCACAAAATTCTGCCCAATTTTGTCTTTTTGCTTCCAATATGACCTTTTTGCTATTAAATTCAGCCCTTTTTAGATTATCAAGATTACCAGGACTTGGATGTTTTTTAAGATAATTTATTGCTTTTTTTCTTTCCTGTACCACTTGTTTACATTCGTCATTCCACCACGGGACAGATTTGCGCCCCCTTGACCTGGTGCTGGATGCCGAGATTGCCAACTCAGCCCTGTCTAGGATGGCCTTTGTTAAATTATCTAGAAAGGAATTAATGTCATCGCTGTAGACTTCTCCCTTGGAATTATCTTTATTAAGGGTATGGAAAGTAGACCAATCTGCCTTTCCATAATAAAATTTGACATTGTCATTTGAATTATCATTTTTGTTAATTTTTGCATTCAATGAAATTACTATTGGAAAGTGGTCAGACCCCATTGAATCATCATGAACACCCAAGCCAAAGATGCCGAAAGTTTGGGTGTGGCCAGGGTAAGGTCAATTGCAGTGAGAAAACCTCTCCCTTTATCTAACCTTGTTGGGGAACCATCATTCATTAAAACAAGACCCATTGCCAAATATCCTTTCCCATTCTATCGGTTTTGGATGATCCCCAGTAATGGTGATGTGCATTGAAGTCACCAGTTATCACACATTCCTGTAGATTGTTATCTTGAGTAATGTATAATGTTATCTTACTCAGTGATAACTGGTCGCCTCCCCTTGAATATAGGTTAACCAAGAAGAATGGGGAGTCTTAAGCATAAACTTTAATTATTTGTAATTCATAGACCACGTTTCCTTTTTTATCCTTGGGATTGCCTACAGCGACCACCTCATAATTAATATTATCTTTAATATATATAGCTAATCCTCCTGCTATGTGATCTTGTCTATCTATAGTAAAACATTTATATTCAGGGGTGTATCCAGGCATATTTTTAGTTTTATTTAAAGATAATTTAGTTTCTTGGATACATAATATATCGATTTGAGGATTATTATCAATAAAGTTTTTAATTTCACTATGTTTATGACTTGATAAACCCTGAATATTAAAAGAAATAATATTAAGGTTCCTAGACATAACTGAGCTGTTTAATGTGTTATTAGGTGCTTTATTTATAGTTTTAATATTTGGTGTTTTAACCATTTCATTTATAGATTTCCTACAACCTTTAAGTTTGCCGGGGTGACAGGGGGTTTGTAACCCCCACCTATCATATTGGCGCCACGGGAGGTCAGAGACCTATGCCCTCTCACTTTCATACCCTGGGTATCACACTTGTTACTGTTGAGGCCTAAGTCAAGTTTATTAGATAAAATATTTCTAATATATCCATCAAGTTTATTTTTAGCAGGTTTACTTTTGTTGGTAATTAATTCTTTAACTAGACTTACTAATTTTTCTAATTCAATAGACATGTTTACCTGCAGGTCTATAAATTTAACCTCTTTTGGTGGGGACACCGTTTGAATAGATTTATTCACAAGGTGTGCTTCCCACGGTATACTCTAAATGGGCGAATCATCAATCAATAATAGCCCAGACAGAGATAAATTATTGTACCCCCCGAGTGTATCTTCCTCGGAGGTACTTTTTAGGCAAGATGTATGTACCGAGACCAGGGAGTCCTCCCCCGTGACATCGAACCCCCCATTGTCACTCACAGTTGGATCTTCTGATACCCCTGTGTTTGACGGTGGGGTCCCTGTCACAGCTGAGGGCTCCTCAGTCTCAGTTCTCTTTGGGGTTGAGTTTTTTTTTTTGGGACATTTTCTTTGAGTTTCCTTGGCCTGGTAAAGGTTCGAATCCCCACCGGGGGTAGCCGTCTCCTTTAGACAATCACTGTAAAGTTTCGCGTTGCTTTTTTCACCCTCAATTGGTGAGCATGGGGGTTGCTAGGAGACGGTTCCCCCAATAATTGTTCATTTTCGGCTCTTATTTGGGCCTCTTCTTTTGAGAAAATTTGGCAAGCTTTTGCCCAATTTACCCTATGCAATCTTGCTATTGCTGTAATGCCTGTGGCTTTGAAGTACTCCACACAACCAGTATAGGCGGCGGAGTGTTCATCACCACATTTCGCGCATTTAATTATTTGTGAGAGGCATAATCTCGTGTTGTGATCTCCCGCGCAACGCCCACAAATTATACTTTGTTTACAGGATTTGGACACATGTCCGAAACCCTGGCATAAAACACATCGCGTTGAAGGATGCACGTATGTTTCCGTTTGAAAAACGATCGCCGTATTTTCATTTTGAATCGATACATTCAGGGGGAAGGCCCCCGCAAAAGTCAATTTTATGGCCATTGACATTTCCTTATTTTTATTTCTCAGTCTGTCAGCCCTTAGTAGGGAGCCCCCCCCCCGACCTGTCAAATTGCAGTTTAGTTTGGAATTCGGATAAAATCGTCTAAATCGTCTCCCAGAAGTACACCATGTATAACGACTTCGAATACCTTTTCCCCTTGGAGAGACGCAACCTTGGTTCGAATCCCGGCTATATCTATTATGCCTATGTTCAAGGCCTTAACATAGGCTTCCCTGGAGGTAAATTCTAACATTACAGAGCCGGACGCGAGCGGTGTTGATTTTTCCACATTTTTTACTTTCAATTTTATTTGTTGGGCCAAAATTCTGAGATTTATGGATGACAATTTGCCATTTAAGCCCTTGAGGACCCCTTCGTTCCTCCACACTGCTTTTGATACCCTAAGGGCCTCTCGCTGATCTATAGGCATGCCTAGGATCCTGGGGTGGTCCATGTGGTGACGAGATGGCCCGTAAAGGGCCATCTTGTTCAACATATCTGCGGACCAGCCGCCAATTTGTATAGTCTATAATTAAAAATTTAGATAAAATTTATTTAAATAATCTATTTTATGCTGTTCTTATTAAGAATGACACACGTAAACAGGTGAACAAACCAAACACACACTGCGATCAAAATGATCGTTTATTTTAATAATTTTGGGACGTGATTCACAGACAAATAAAATAATAAATAAAAAGGTACTAAAAATTACAATAAAAATTAAAAGGTTCGAAAGTTCGGAGGACGGAAAGGGGTGCACGTCAAATAACAGTAGTGGTTGGGGTAATCTTCTAGAATATTGGTAAGGCTTGCGTTGATTGATGATTAACTTCTAGAAGGTCTAGATGGTTGTTCCTGTTAAAGGCGCCAATGGACTATGATTATATACCTCTGTAGTTGAAATATATTCGGTATACCTGATTATAACGTAATTTGTTTGATAACAAAAACTTGATTTGTTTACCGGAAAACCGGAAACGGAAGTCATGATGATATTGATTTCTGCTAATTACATGTGCCGATATAACAACTAGTTAATAAACATTAGATCCCCTATATTTAGGTTATAAATGAAGTATATGCTCGCCTATATGATCTCTTTCCGGTGGCGATGGTAAACAAACGCACATAAAAGCTTTGTCTTAATTAAGATGATGTCTGTTAGCGAATAAATGTACATGTTTACATTGTATATTAACTATTTTTTAATTATATGGTTCTCATATTATAATTAACAAATGTAAATAATAAATTTTCCTCTATACAGCCTAACTGTAACCATGAATGATATATTCTAAAATATTACAATTAAAGTAATTGTTTCAAGTTAATTAACATCAGCGCAAATGGAAAATTATATTATTCAAATAATGTTAAATAGACGTTTTACATGTGAGATTTTCTCAATCCATTCCCACTGGCTCATGCTACCAATTTTACACTTATAATTGTATAAATTAATGTTGATATTGATAAATATAAAATTATATTAATCCGCAGAACGCCTTATGTCGTGTGCACATAATAAATTCTACATATTTGAGTAGATCGGTGTTTAATGTTTTGAAGTTAAATGTGTTCAATTAAGTTTTCATTCAATAAGGAGCAAAAGCGAAGAAAATTTAAGTTATTTCAGAGAATGTATTTAGGTATTCCAAGGATCACATTATCACATATCAAATTTACAAAGCATATGTAATTGAATTATCAGTGTGTGACATTTAAAAATTATCAGTCACAATTTTTTGTTAGTCCAACTGCATGTACAATATAATCATTAAATATAATATTTTCCATAAAGCCAAACCAAAGGTAATGCAAAAGAAACAAAACACATTCAATACTAAATCAGGCAACACCGTTAAATCATGCCACTTTTCTAAATGTTGTAAATAAAATAAATAAAACTATAGACATTTGCCCCACTAAGAGCAGTAAGTAAGACCTTCAAAAGTAGCCATAGCCATTTTGCGAGATGAAGTCCATGAAGTCTGTCCTGGAAAAATAATATGTCCCAGGCAAAGACAAGAACGTACATTATTGCACAAAACCTTTTCAAATGAAGACCCCTGACAAAAGGCTTTTTAAATAAGTAGCTAATTGCCTATTGTTGTAATTGAATTCCTAAAAATTACAATAAATATTTTCAAACGTAATGTAAAGCACAACCAATGCCATTTATTTCAAGTGCGAAATGGTGTTAATAAAAAAGAATTAATCGCCTGATACCCTCCATATTCAAATGAAATTGCAAAATACTCCTGGTGATGAATACCACGTCTGAGAAAAGGCTTGATACAGCATTCCTATTCTTACATAACAAAGCCAATTTATTATTCCGAACTTTAACCCTCTTGCCTGTAACTTCATGTCAATATGCATAGGATTAATAGCTGAAACAATAATGCTACCAGAGGAATGATGACACCCATTAAAAATTAAATCATTATAAGCAGACAAAATTGTATTTTCAGTATGTGGTTCTGTCACATCATTTGTACCAACATGGAAAATAATTTAATAAGACCTCAATTCTACCTGACCTTGAGAAATCCTAAATCTAAGCCTATAAATGTTAATTCCAGGGAAGGCTGTAATGACTAAAAAGCGTGTCCCAAATACCACAAAAATGTTTGCCCATATAATCCATACAATTGTGTCTTTTCGAAGCAGCGTTTGATGCTTTACATTTTCTGGAAAAAATACAGAAAAATTCTATCAACTTTAAATATCGCAGTACATAATTTCTTTAAAATCATAACGTATATAAAATATTTATACATATATAAAAGGCATGAGAAACATCTTTAATAATCTTGAATTTATCATAATTTGAAAGAGAAATTTAACGTTTATTAACGTCAGAATGTCGATCGCCAAAAGTTTGAATCTGATCTGAAGAAACATTATTCTTAAAAGTCAAAGTAGCAAAACCCCGTCTAAATTTATGAGAAAAATATTAAGATACATCAAGTCTAAGATTATTCAAGATGAGGCGTAACTTATTACGATTCATTTAATAAGTAATATGTTTACCATTTGCTAAAAGAAATAAAGCATCTGAAGACATATTATCATAAGCAGAAACTTGACATAACTTGACATAACCAGGCAATCTTAATAATGGAGTATGTAACATGCGCTCACCAAATTGAATAGTCTTAGTCCATTTTAAGTTACAATTAAATTATCATGAAATGGGACACATCAGATCTAAACAAACATTTATGATTGATAAAACTATTAAGAGTAGTGGGAAGTTAGTTCGTTTTACTTGCTAGTAGAAAAAAGCAAAAAGAAATAAACACAAATATACTGAATTTTCTGAGCTCTTTAAATCCAAAGAATAATGCATTTTATGCAGCAGCAGTGGAGTTATAGGTTTAGCTTGCTAAGTTCAATGACATTTCAGTCGTTAAATTCCGCGCAGAGTAAAATACATGTAAATAAAACAATTCATTTCAGTCAAATAACGCAGTAACTGATGAATAGCTCTAACACCACTTGAGTAATTACGAATTCTAGCCACAGAGTTAAATGAATCACTGGGAAATTGATAATATAACTGAATTTTCTGAAATTCACAATCAAATTTTTGTAATCTGAACCCAACATGCGTTCCATAAAATATGTATTAATATTATTATTGACTGGTATTCTGCAACCTTCATATTATATAATCCTGATTGACAAATCTTTTCATGAATGATAACTTTATCAATGATATACGTTACAGCACAAACATTGCATTTTGATGATTGATAACAAATAGTTTTATTAATGTTTATCAAGTAATTTTCCAAAATTTTGGAAGGACAAATCCACATTTTCGTTAGACATCAGATTTCTGTTCAATTGATCAAATTTATCAACAAGTCAATTTGAAGAATGTGGACAACAGCTTGAACATTCAGGATGTTAAAACTTAACTATGTCCTTTACCCAAAATGAAGCACAAATATGTTGAGACAATTTTGCTATTAATACTCAAAATATGTGGGTTGTGATTTTGTATACATTTGTTTCTTTGATAATGGCTACAAAAACACACTGTCCCTACAATATCTGTTTTATTCATTGCAATTTTATTATGTTTAACATTTGTTCCTTTTTTATCAACGTGACTTGACAAAATTGAAGTTTCATATTGTTGAACATATTGAAAAGAATCATCCCAATCACTATGATCCAATTCTATTCCCCTTTAAACAGCAGCGTATAAACTTTTGATAACAACAAATACGTACATAGAAGAACATAGGTACATCAACTTCTTTAACAAAGCTATTCTGGCTACCCGTTCAAAAGTATCAATGGAATAGCTGGAAATAGTTTCCAGCAACAATCATATACAAATCTAACTTCCCAAAACTAACTGATCCTGTAACATATTCAAAACGTAGACCAGTGATAATGTTGCCTTTTAACAATTTTATCCAAAGCCTTAACTAGAATGTCAGATTTAATTTTACTTTTACAAGAAACTCTAACATTATCTGAGCTTCTGACGAACTGCAACGATTTTTGTGCCCCCGAAAGGGGGCATATAATAATCACACCGTCCGTCCGTCTGTCTGTGTGTCCCCACTTCATTAAGTCCCTACCTCAAAGGTCAAGGTCACATTTTGAAGTTTCACATTATCACAATTAGAATTAATAGGTACATACAATCGTGTCCGGGCTGTAACTTTGTCATGCATCAAAAGATTTTGGAATAACTTGGCATAAATGTCTAACTCATAGAGACAATGTGTCGCGTCTTATAATCACGTTTCTACCTTCAAGGTCAAGGTCACACTAACATTTTGAAGTTTCACTTTATCACAATAAGAGTTTATTGGTACACACATTTGTTTCCGGATTGTAACTTTGTCATACATCGAAGGATTTTAAAATTACTTGGCATAAATTAAATGAATTTAATACATTGGTTGCAAAACATCGTGACCAGAAAGATACCCGAATATGAACGAGAATACTGAATATTACCCCCTTAACCCACAACATTCTGAAAATGAACTTTTAATTGTTAAGAGACTTTACAACATTTTTGCCGCTAGTGAAAAAGGACCGAATAAATTCAAAAGAAGCTGCAGTTGGATTGTAAATACCCCTATTTCTATGTCTGAAATACCCTCAGGTGTATCTGTAATTGAGTATATCGGAACATTCCTTGACAGAAAACCTCACGCTTTAGTGAAATCAAACAATGCGCCCATGTATATTCAAACTAAACCGGTAGTGTATCAAGAATTGAAAGAAAGGCTTAAACATCAATCCGTGAAAACGGTGGAAAAAACTATGAACCAAAAAACAAGTGACGATTTCAGAAAATAGAGACATGAAAAACAACTTAAAAACATAAAGTATTCTCGTAATAAAACCAAGGAAGTTCCTGCAAATGCGGCAAATCAGCTTGTCTCCGTCGAAAAATGACTAAGAATCATGACTTTGTTTATAGTGTTAAACACCTTAAAGGATTAAACAACCCTGTAATCCCCTTATGCAGTGAACAACAAATAACAGACATTAAACGGTTCTTTGGAACATGGAGAACCGTTTTAGGTGTCGGCAAAACATACAATCTAGGTGATTTTCACGTAACGTCAAAAGTTTATAAGGACCTTTCAGTCTTAAAACGAAGTACACGGCAACACCCCATATCCTTTGGACCTATGTTTACACACAAATTCGTCGACAAATCGTATTGCTGACAATATGACGGACGAAGAAATAAAAAATATGATTTCAGACAAGAAGGAAGCTTTTAAGGTAGCGATGAACAGATGTCTGCCAGGAAGCACCCATACGCTCTGTACCAGACACCTGCGTGAAAATACCAAAATTAAAAGCAGATGTAACGAAAAGTAACTAGTGGGTGGAGTAACAACAATTGTGAGTCCGCCAACTATATCCTGAGAAGCGCAGCAGATTGGAAAAATTTCGATATTTATTGAAATGTTCGCCGAAATAGTTAAGTAATGAAACCACAGAACGTTCACGGGCTATAAGAGGAACTGGTAATAATGAGTTAAATACTCTGTTTATGCATCATTGTCAAACAAATTGGCAAACATGACCCAAGATTCAAGAGATAACAGGGAGAAGAAATACCGACAAGAAAGCGGAAAGCAAAATCCAAATATTAAAGTGTCGAAAAACGGACTGAGAACTGTTCTTAGAACGCCTTCTGCGTAGGAGAAAACGTGCCGAGAAATCCCGAACAACTAATGCTAAATCTTATCTTTATCTATGTTGTATCATAGTTTGGGTACCTTTCCGTTGAAAAAGTGTCAGAGTTAAATCGTATACATATACATGCACAGTGCGGTAACTGGAATGCGGGTATCAGTTACCCGCACTCCAGATCATGCCCGTTGATTGGTTCATTTTTGCCGGGGTTTACATATTGTGACGGCAGAGAAAGGGAAAGGGGCAGAACTATCATATTCAAATGCTCGTTCATTGGTTAATTTTTTCTGGGGTTTCATATTATGACAACAGGGAGCGTGCTGTCATGTTTGACTATGATACAAAAGAGAAAGAACACCAAAACACTCGGCAATCTGATTTATACTCGGGGGCTACGCCCCCTCGTACAAATCAGATAGCCTCGTGTTTCGGTGCTCCTTCTATTACTTAATCTTATTGGAAAATGTTGATTAAGAACTTTTGCAGTTAAACCAAGCTGGAAATATCTCGTTCAAAACAGTTGATCTTCAAAAAAAAAAAGATTGACTCTACAAACGTGTTAATAACTTGATAACATACGTGTTATAATGTACTTAAACTTGTTTTTATGTATTTACATTATCCTTTTAAAATACATTCGTGCAACCTACTTCGACATTGTACCATAGTTCGTTTTTGTCAAATAATGATTTCCTTGCATTGTAATTATTGTTGACAATATTGACCGTCACAGATTCGTTTTAGCATTAAAAGTGTATGTCTTTCATATTAATAGCACATTTGTTATTAAAACATTCATTTTCACCACAACAACGATCATCATCTATATAATAATAATAATTAAAAGAACCATCATCATCATCATCATCAGTACCATCACCATCACCTGTATCATAATAATGATAATTATAATAATCATCATCATCAACATCATTAAAATATATCAGCACCACCATCACCTTTATTATAATAATGATAATAATCATCATCATATCATCACGTATCAGAATAATGATAACTATAGTAATATGTTTCACCAGCAGCACAAATACCACCTACACTATCATCATCATCATCTTCTTCATCATCTTCTTCTTCTTCATCATTATGGATTCCAAAACATACATGTACATGTTATAAGTCCACTTAAAAAGAAAATAACGCCAAATGTTTTACTGCAATAATACTTCAGTGTGAGAATTGTTTTTAAGTTAATAAATGTACATCTTAGTAACATCTAGATCTGTAATATGTAAAATGATCTAACATATCTTTATATATTGTTAGTAAGATAATTATAATGTTTCATTATATATCTTATAAATACTTCTACCACATATTTCATATTCATGATTGTTATTGAAAGTAAAATTCAAACTGGATTAGATTTAGTATCAATATCTGTACATTCTTAACCATGTTTAATTGTATATAGATATTTTGTATGTGATATTTAAAGTATTCTGCACGAAAAATAATAAAACGATACAGTAACAATGACCTGATATGCTAACCTACTCCTGTTAAACGAAAAGTAGCATCTTGAACATGTTATTACTTTATGTTGTATGTATAAATATATATTTATAAAAATGTGATGAAATAAAGTTAATAAAATACACGTTCAAATTTTCATAATAAAAATGTAGTTGTTTAAGAAAGTTTCATTCACATCCAATAACAACGTTTACAATGGTTAAACAACGTTAAATAATTTGAAATTAACTTATGTAAAAAAAAATTAAACATAATTTTAAATGGAGTTTCATTAAATCAATAGCTCACAAGCGGTTAAATATAGGAAATACTATACGATGTAATATCAACATTAATTTTTTTCATCTTTTAAAATTTTTTTCAAAACTTTTGCTGTGAATAGTTTCCAAATCCCCAGTTTTTGCAATTACATAATTTCCAAATTAATTTGTTCATATCCATATGATTTGATTTTGTATACTGACTGCTCACATGTTATTACAATAATAACAACAACAACAACATTTTATTTGCATAAATGTCATAACAACATAATAGCCATATAGTAAACATAAAATAATGTAAACAGTGGTACAAATTCAAATCTAAAATAGTACAAAAAGGTTAGCACGGGAAGCCCCTTAAGATGAATTTAATTTCTATTTCTATTGCAAGATGCAAAATAAACATTTTTACCTAAAATAATTAATTCTTTAAATTACACTTCTATATTGTAATCTGTGTCATTCCAAATAAAGTATATATCTTCTGTTCATAGTGTGGTTACCTGTTGTATGTGGAGTTTATATTGTAACATATTTTCTCTGTATGTTTTCAAAAGGTGTTTATTGTACATTTCAAAAGAGATTGTATTGTAATTATCAGTTGTTGTTCTTTTTCGAATATCAAATTCGAGCATTATATATCTTTAATAATAACACTTTCTAATCAAGTAACATTTCTCTTTCAGATCTAGGCTACCGTGGTCGCGTCCTGTACTGTTGAAACTATCTCCTGCAGTTTTGATGTGTTTTTGTAGCTATATGTCGTGAGCTGTCTTTGCTATCGATGCTGTGCTTCCTAGAGTGGAAAATCCCTGTGTAAGTCTGGTGATGAGGTCCGTTTGGTTGCCTGGTGTGTCGCTTACTTGCTCTTTTAATTCGTCATATGTCGTCTACTTTGTCTTTTAATTCGTCATATCTATTGTTTAGTGATAACATGTTTTGATGTTTGTTTGTTTGTTTGTTTCATTTTACGCCTTTTTCCAACAGTATTTCAGTCATATAGGCGGGTAGTTTCCTAACCATCGTTCCTGGAGAGTTACACCAGTACTAGACTACCTTCCTCCGCGCTAAACTACCAAAGCATCTCCCGGGGATATGTTTTGATGTGTGTTATGTAAGGTCGTGTCTGATCTCGTCTGATATCTGTTTTATAACTCCGCTGTCAGGTCTTTCAGTGGTTGAACTTGTGTGTTCAGTGTAAGTTCTGTACTTGTAAGAGTTGCATGTATGTTTTGTATGATCGGAGTCAGTCTTTACATTAGTCCTGTCACTTCCTCTTATTGTCAGTTGTACGTGTTAACGTCGTTTTTTGTGTGTGTAATGGCTTGTTCTTGGTCCGTATTGTCATAAGATCTGTGTTACAGGTGCTGAAATTACTACAGATAATGTAAATAAAATCCTGAAACAATATTTGGACTTGTATTTGATTTTTCCCTCAAATATATTATCCAATCATTAAAGCGTGTCGTTTCAGGTAACATTCTATTTATCTATCTATCACTCTAACTGTGCAATTTACACCTTATTCTATTGTTATGCTCAATATTTGACTGTATCGACCAATCGAAGTGTATAATATCGATGAAACTACCATGTCATAGTAGCGTAGTCGGGCATACGCACTAAACGAAAACGCGTGTTTTAAAAAAAAATAAAAGGTCTTAAAAGTTAAAAGAAAGTTGTCGAAATCAGTACCGTAACCCTGTTTAGGCATCGCCGAGAGTTTTGACTCATAAAGTTATTTGAGTTAACTAATAATTATTATAAGATTGAAATAAAGAGAAAGTGCAAAATTTTTGTGCTAGACAAGGTTTTTTTTTCAAGCTGAAAGTAATAAAATGTAATATATCTATTCATATATAATTTTGTTTTTTCAAACACCGTAGTAAGTGCATTGGAGTTCCTGGCAAATGAAGGGGACAAGAAAGCTGCTGCCTACTAACTATATGTGTCGACGTTTGAAATTGCCATAACATCTCTGACGACAGAACACTGTTGCCTTAAAGGGTTGGGGCATCAAAATTGTGCAAGCAGCCGCCTTTTGTGCAAGCAGCCGCTTTTTATCCATGTATGATCTTAAGAGGCGACTAAATGGTTTTGAACTTCTGGAGTCTATCTATCTCTTAGCTCCAGCAAGTGAGATGGTTTTAGCCCTTGTATTGCTATAAGTTTGTGAACTCCCGATGTTAGGCAAAATCATCTTCCCAGTTTCGGGAGCATATTACCTAAATTGTGTTAGTGCGTCATAAAAACAAAACCAAACAAACAGAGGGAAGCTACATGCACAGACGATACAATGGATGTGCAGGTGATAAAGACGAAGCTACTTTCACCAAGAAAGTCGATGACATTGTGAATCAATAGGGCACTTGCGTTGGGCCGTCCACAAGCTCGTGAAACATTACCATTGGCTATTGAACAGTAATATCCGTCCTTGTTTTGGTAGTTCTGCTCATTATGCAACATTTTCTCGGGAAAAAACCCGAATACCCGGAACATAAAGAGGGGAGGGGGGCGTCCCTCCTTTAACCCTCCCCCAGGGTGTATTATTCGTTTTGGCCTCGCTTCGCCACTGCCAATAAATAATTTAAAAGTAAGTGCATTACCCTTTATTAAAATTGACATGTAAAGAGCACAAAAACAAAAACGATTCAATAAAATACTTATTTGTTCCCACCACATCAATGACATCGATCGATACTGTTTATACTGCCATAGAGAAGAAGTTAAAAATGAAAGAGCACTAGTGCACGCTGCTGAAAAAAAAATGAAATAAATGATAGAACAGGAAATAAAGATGGATTAGGTGTTACGAAATTAAATATCTTCTTGTTTAGAGGGAAATTATACCTGAAACATGAATACAGTTTTACTTCTTTCTAAATCTTATATGTTTATATGTTGGTTTTAGAGCATTTTCGATGCCTGTTTCCTGAAGAAGGTAGCGTTTAAATGTGAAACAATTTGTCATAAAAGTAGTGAAACTTAAACAAGGTAGTATTTTGGCTTCCATACAAAAGATTTAAACCACTATAGAAAGCAACCGAAGAAAAAGATGTTTCAGGTAATTTGTCAATAAGTAACATCTTGGAAACTATAAGAGTATACATGTACAAAAAATAAAATGTTTTTGGCAAAAAATGCATTTTGGGGCAAAATGGGCATTTAACATTATATAAAATTTTGATTATATTAATGTATATGTGAAAGCCTTCCTTTATAAATTGATCGCAAGATTTCCGCAATAAAGGCCATCTATGTTCAAATAATTTATGAAAATAGTTTGTTGAAATACACTTTTTGAATAATGATCTGTCTTTCCATATTCATTCACTATTCAACTTAATGTGCACATGAATCAGCACATTTTGAACATTTATATAGTTTTTAAACATTATCAAATTAAACAAATAAGAAATCAACAAAATGCAGACAATGTTAAAAAGAGGCTTAGAATGAGGCTTTAACGTATTATGTACATCAGAATTTTAGTTTTAATTTAATATTATTTTATTGCAACTATCATTTACATCAATACAAGTAAAGTTACATACAAAAACAGATATAAAGTGAAAATGGGTCGGGTTACAAGTTATTAGCAACAGCCCGCCCCACAACGTCATTGTTTAAGATATCGATCTTCATATTAAAAAAAAGACGCCAATCTACCTCTGGCAGGAAAAATACTAACAATGCTAAGAAAGAAAGAAACTCATAAAAACAATAATAAACCCTTGCACATAAGTCTAAGAATGTATGAGGAAATGATGTTGGTATCCTTTTTTCGTTATATTTGACTATTGTTTAGACCATAGATTGCTTACAGGTGGTGGAGAGGAAGTGGCATGTGCCGCTTAAAATTCTGCAACTATGATAATATGTGCATACAACATTGGATCTTTTTAAAATTATTTTTGTAATGTATTTCTTTCAAAAACATATCAAATCAGCCGAATATTTGAATGAGTTTGATTATTTCTTCTTCGACTATTTCTTTGTCAAACCAATAGTGTAACATGCACATAACAATGGCTGTTTTTACGGAGTTTGATAAGTTATTAAAATGTAACTCATTAATGTGCAAATGTTACGATAGCTAACTGCATGTTTATAAATACATCATCAATTTTGTAAATTTTAAACCGGAACTCCTTCCCAAACAAGTTACTTATAAATATTCGCCGCTTAGCTATGCAAACCATTTATTTAAGGACCGATATGTTTACACATGCAGATGTTAAATTCACCTCCGAACCCCTTGCCATGCTATTTATCCTTGTTTTTACAAAACACAATCACGGCTTCATCCGAATGGAAGAAAAAAACAACAAGTTCTCCTTCTAAATCCTCAAAACCTCCAGGTCTTTGAGAGGCACCAGGGGAAGAAATGACGGGTGCATATATTTGCATTTTATCTTCCTTCTTTCAAAACATAAAATAAAATCATTTCAACAGATAAATTAACGAATTAAGAGTTACGCTGTTTATATTAAGATTACAATCTAAACTCTAAGTTTGTTTCAATTGTTAACAAGTTCTATGATAGATGCACATACATTCTCCCAAGACGTTTTCGGTATATAGTTATCGTTTTCCTTCGTAAATAAAATTCGCGTCCTGTGTTCATATAAATCCAGCATTTGACCATTCATCATTTCTGTATCTATTTCATCCTTAACCATAAGAACGATAGGCTTTTCCAACAAGATAGCGTAATCAAACTCATTCCGACAATGTACACTTTGAATGTAATGATCCGTTAAAAGAATCACCACTACAGACGATTTACGAAGAAACTTTGACATTTGCTCTGGAATTGGTCTGCCAATTTGAAAATGTTTGTCTCCTTCACAGACTAGATTACTGTCCTTCCCTATCTTTTGCTGAAGATTCTCATTTAATTGATTAAAGACGTACTTGTTGACAAAGTCATCGTCGTTACTGCTGTATGAAAGAAACACAACAAATTTGTTTTCGTCAGCCCCCTCTCTAATGAGAGCAATGCGATCTTCCATTTCACGTTGATATTTTCGCTGACGTTGGCATCTCTGTATTTGGAATAGAATAGCTACAACTGAAATTAATGCAAGAACAGATGCACAACATATTGCGATGATCACTTTGGGTCTATTACATATCTCCTGTATTTCATTAATGGTGTTATCAGTAATAAATATTTTCTTGGAGTCCTCGTTTTCACATTGTAGGCCAAGATTATATGTTGTGATTGAAGCTGAGTTTTTAAGCCATTTAATGAAAGCAAGGGAGTTACATTTAGAGCACTGGATGGAGTTTCCTTGAAGTAGTAAATGAACATTCAATTTGTCAAATGTATCAAAGGTGGCTGCATCGATGACTTGTATTCTATTTCTTCTGACATCTACTGTCCGGAGATGCGTCAAGTGATTCACGTCACAAGAAAATTCAGTTATCTGATTGTCTGATATGTCTATGAACTCAAGTCTTAGATTGTATGCAAAAATGTATTTTGGAAGACGTGTTAATCCATTTGAAGCTAAACTTACAGTGCTTAGATAAGAAAGGTTTTTGAACATCTTTTCGAACAAATTGAAATCTTCTGCCATCATACTGTTCAGTTTGTTTCTTGAGAGATCAATGTCTGACAGTAATATGAAACTTGAAATTGCATCCGGATGGAGGTAATGGATATTGCATCCTGACAAATATACTTTTTTAAAAGTGCATCCAGGTATGGTGAGTTTTAAGTCCACCCTATTGAAATTATTGTTTCCAAGGTGTAACACTCCCAGCTTAAATATATTGGCTCCTAACACATACACTGTTATATTGTAAATAGATATCGATGACTTTTTTGGGAAAATACCTGCCAGACTTAAACTATTGACGTTTTGTATGAAAAGCATTGACTTCATCCAGTCAAAGATTATTAGTAAATTTTCGTTTCGTTCAATAAATCTCTCGACAGGAAAAACCTTAGATGGAAAAACTGCATTACTGGCATCAATTGATTTAAGGTTTGTACATAACTTCTGAGGTTTCCAATCACCCTCAAACTCACTTATCCTCACATTTGAAACATTTAAATGTTTCAGGTGAGCACAATTCAAAATGAAAGCTGTAATGTTAAGAAATTGAATTTGTGTTGAACTTATATCGAGTTCTCTGACTTTTTTGTCGGCAATTACTTTGAAAAATCGCTCATCTAAGGTGATACCGTCATGATAACTATCAAGAAAAGCTAAGTTTAGATACTGAAGGTTAGACACAACATTACTGTTATCAATTGCATTCAGAACATTTTCCAAGTTTAATCTTCGGCATCCTGATAAATCTAAACGTTTTAGATTTTCTACACCAATAAATGAGTCAGATGCAATTGTATGTGTATCTTCTAATTGGATACGTAACACTTCTAACTTGTTTAATCCAAAGAAACAAAGCGAATCGAATACTTCTACTGTATTATGTTCATCGAGCAAGTCCCTACTGGCAGAGATTTCAAGTTTTGTGATTTGCCGCCAGTTATATGTCGAAAATAATCCTTTGCTCAATGTTTGTTCCAATATATTTATGAGACTAACTGTCCTCGTGCCGACCGGAATAGCCGCCGGGATATAATTGCAGGTGATTACAGCATTTCTTATGATGCAACTTTTAGATTCAGACGTAGTAGATGTAGATGGGGAACCAAATACACCAACAAAGAGAACATATAGATAAATGCAAAACACATAAGCAAAATATTTATCCTGTACATGCATGGTTTGTGCTTTACAACTCACAAAATACAACTCGTTATTGTTTGATTATACTCCAGTGTTTAAGAGAATGAATGACATGTAAAGCTTGCCTCTCCACCCTTTAAGGTTTAGAAGTATTATACTGTGTCATGCAACATAATAGGGTATCATATGGTTTATTTAAAACTTCCGTGTGTGTGACTATGTTTGTGTGTAAGTTTATAAAGAATGAATCGCAGGCCGAAAGCTGACCGTATAAATTGAAATATAATCCTTAATATCATGCTCAACAGAACTTAATTTCCGACTTTAAACACAGTCATATAAAAAGTTTGATATAAGGAAACTGGGATAAAAAAAATTGGACCAGAAGGAAATTTTACTTAACAAAATATCCAGTAGCAGACGACAGAAAAACAGTATCATTGTGATCATTGAACAAGCAAAGCTAAGTTTAATAACAGAATTGTTAAAATGTAAATACTCATCCATTTTATCTCAGCTATCATATAATAATCGGAACATTTTGGCGTTTTATCAATAATAACTGAAGTTATTATCATAAATTATTCTAATTTTTAATAATATCCCGAAGTTTTACGGAAAATGCCGAGAAGATGCCATTGTATCATATAAATGTCATATTTAATTATTTTAGTTATTTCTTCGTTTTCTGTATTATCTTTGAATCGAAAAGAAAATAAAGTCTATTTCCGTAAAATTATGATTAAGAATATGCCTGACAATCATAATCACTTTTAACATGCCCACTGATGTAGCAATATAAACAAATCCGAAATAATTTCAACCGGTAGACACGTTTTTTTTCTACAAACAAAAATAATGTACTGTTTACTTTTATACCTATATAAATTTACTTGATTTATTTGTACTTTTACTTGATATATTGGAATAAACTTAGTCAACAACTCCAAGCATTTTCGAAGTACCGTACCTTACTGATTCTTATGGAAAAAGCCGAGAAGATAAATAGCGATTGCATATATATCGAATTGTCGAAGCGATTGCGTATATTAAGTTGTTCGGCCAGATATAACTTAAGCAAAGTATACATACGTACTGTTATAAGTGTTCTTTAAATTACGATTTAATGAACAGTAGTGTAGGTCTATAAGTGATGGGTTTCATGCTTAAATTATTGTTTTAAATACAATTTCACACAAAGGGATATCAGAGAGCAACAGCAACATGTATGAGTCCGATTTTGTCTAAGCCTTTACCAATAAAATATTTGTAAAGATAAATGAGCCATGTCGCGACAAAACCAACATAGTGCGTTTGCGACCAGCATGGATCCAGACCAGCCTGCGCATCCGCGCAGTCTGATCAGGATCCATGTTGTTCGCTATCAGTTTCTCTACTTGTTATAGGGTTTGTAAGCGAACAGCATTGGTCCTGATAAGAATGCGCGGATGCGCAGGCTGGTCTAGATCCATGCTGGTCGCAAACGCACTATGTTGGTTTGTCATGACACGGCTCAAATCTGTTTATGGATCCCCCACTGTTCGGCTAAACTTGTTAAATATAGATACATCGGATATAGAGGATATTGAATGAGTGTAAGTTCAATACTGAATTTATTGCACGAGTTGAATAAAATTATATTATGCGAGCCTCTGGCGAGCATAATATTATTTTATTCAACGAGTGCTATAAATTCAGTAATGAACTTACACGAATTTAATATTCTATTTATCACATACCCAAAATAAAGACCGTTTAAAGTGAAATAAGAGTCATTTTTCATTGACGCGCCTATAGTATAACGCTAACATTTAGCGCGTCTTTACACTATGTTTGTATATAGAGAATAATAGGTTGGTGCCGTGGATTGAGAAAGTTTATCTGGCGAGGCGGAGGAATTTATTGGGTGAGCCGAAGGCGAACCCAATAAATTCCGGAGCAGAGCCAGATAAACTTTCTCCATCCACGACACCAATCTATTATTCTATTTATCCTGTCACCGTTTTTTAAAGAATTTTATAAGGCAAACAACCTTTAATCACACTATCGGAAATGTTTTTATATAAACAAAGAAGGCCCTAATTTTTTCTACACCAATGCACTCGCCGTTCTTATTATCTCCCCGTGTATTTTCACATTGAGGGCGCCATTTTGTTTGAAAAATGTGATAAATAAAAACAATTTTTTGTCGAATTTTGTTGTGAAAACTATCTAGAATGAAAGAAAATGGTCTAACTAAGAAAATAAATTCGAATACCAATATCTTTTATTCAGTCGTTAACGCTGTACAGACGTTTAAAGTATTGTTTACGTGACGTCACAATGTAGCGCCAAACAGCACGTGCAAAACAATCAAATCAAGTACGCTATTCTAAAATGTCGCAAACAGTTAAGTTTTACATTTATTTCACTTTAAATAATTTTTTATTTCGCTTGAAAAATTATAGAGTGAAATAAAATAAACAAACAAAGTTTTATCAACGTTTCCAAAATTCGTTATTCTACACACAGAAGATTTAACGACAGTTTTTATATTTTTTCTTGAAAAGTAGTCCGGCAAACATGCATACCACGTGATCAAGTGCCGTAGATCAGTAAAAATATACGGCACCTTGTTATCGGGCCGAAATTGAGACAAGTGACAGGATAAAACGCTAATGACGTCACGTCAAAATATATGCAAGGCCGTGCAATACCATATTAGGCCAGTCAATATAAAGATACACCTAGAACTAATTGCAAAAGAATTTTTATCAACACCTTACGAAAGAACTTAATCTTAAGTGCTTACCATAAAAAGTCTCGAATTTTTGCATTTGCAATTAAAAAGATAAAAGCGGTTTTATGTAGCGATTTTTTCCATTTTAAAACTTGCTCCAACTACGCTACCATACCAGTAGATTTCACGCGCATTGTTTGTGACGTCACGGAAAATAAGTATGGCGGCGCCCATATTGAATCTAAAACGGCTGTCAACAACCTTCGTTTTGGAACTTCTGAACCGTTTGGGGGTAAAGTACAAGGTTTTTACTTAAAATCTAGGTAGGTTTATATATAACCAATATTTTTTCAGATGTTTATATCACAAATCTTTCGACGATAACGTTTAAACAATAAAGAAATCAGCGAATAGTTCATGCTTGCGTCATTGTAAAAAATTAATTCTAAAAATAAAAATACTTTGAAATTGCATGCAAAAAATCACCTACACGCGTATTATTTAATTTTCTTCATTTGCATTTTGTTATTTGTTTATTATTTATACGAAACAAAAAGAATGAATCGATAATGGTACTTCAGTTTTTGACGACATTTTGTACTACGGAAGCAAATACGGAACATAAATCTAACATTTGGTTTATTATTTTTGTTACTCTATTTTGATTTATTTTTCGCGTTTAATAAAGTTTTATCATTGTAGGAACACAAGTAAAATTCAAAATGACTGTTTAGGAATTTCTATGTGTCATTGCCAAATATAATAATGGCAAGATCATACTGCTAGCTTTTCAAATTTGTTGTAAATAGGGTATGTAAGTCTCGTCATGTGACTTGCGAGATTTCACGATATTTTGCACTTCCGGGTACAAACAAATATCAACAACATTGCTTATCTATATTGGGTAATACTTGTATGCCGGTGGGAAAGTAAAACTTACACGGAAAAGCAAAGGGTATGTGGAAATTGGCAGAGTTTTTTGTTTTGTAACGAAATGCAAATAGTTTCATCTTGTGAACAAGTATCAATGAAAGACAACTTCGTATAATCTTCAGGTGGGTGTGTCATTTCGAATTCAGTTTATCGCAATAAATGTTGTAATATTTTCATGTCCATGTAAATCTAATAAATTTGTTATTTGATACGATATCATTCGCATCTGACTTCAGACTGGTGAATTTGATTTTATCAATTTTCTACAGCGCTACCTGATTATCTCTCAGAAATATAATGTTTAGAAATTTCGGACAGCGCATATTTCGGATAAAACGTTTCAATATGATTATCAGTATGTTTTATTTGAATATATTTTCTTCTAACTGAAAATATTATTTATTATTATTATTATCTTTATAAAGCACAAACAGTCAAGCTTTATATTACCAATTTAAATTGTCATAAAATTTAATGAAATATTTTGCTCGTGTAGATATTTAGACTGCTCATGGACAGTGGTGAGATGAAAGACGTCAGTATCCTATGTAAATACACATGCATGCTCTGCTGTAAAATCGTTTTGGTAAGAAATATATACTTAAAGCTACTTCTACTACATTAATGAAAAATAAATATTCTTGTATACCATAATGTTCTCGTTTTTGTAAATAATTACAGTGTAGCTAAATAAACAAACAGTATGGCATATGTAGTTAATTCATGTTAAATACTGTTTAAAGTATTTTTCTCAAGTAAGTGGGTCATATTTTTTAGTTAAATCATGTTTAGTAAATAGTTAGTAGAACCTAGTCACTAGCACATTTTTTTAAAGATCAGTTGTCAAAGTCAATCTACAAAAACTAGGACACCAAGAAGTGATTCTCCCTTTTCAACATTATTTTCTATTCAACAATATGAAAATGATTGAAATTTACAGCTGACCAATTATTATTGCTTTCAACTCATGATAAATTTTCTTTATATGCAGGTATGTGATTTCATGGTTGGATCTTGAGTACTTAATTGTCATGGCTCTTGACTTATTTTGGAGTGTTCACCATCGGATTAGAAACCAAATAGTGATACCACCAGACATAGTTGAAAGGAAATGTCCATACACAGACTTGAAGTACATAGTGGTAGAGACATGGCAGTCCATTACAGATTTTGACTGAATTAAAGCTTCTTAAAGCTCCATGTCTTGTGTAAACTGTCTGACTGAATGTTTGTATTCTAATAAAAACTAAGGTTAAAGACACTTCAAAGATATATGTCAGTGTAAAAATGTTAAACAAAATATCTGTCTTTGTTAGAAATAAATAACCTGTCTTTGTTAGAAATAAATAACCTGTCATTTGTAACTTTGTATTAACTTAATTATTCAAAGATCATTTATCTTCTGCAAATGGCTGTCCAAAACAGTTTCAACCAGGCATCATGTAGTTTCAAAAAAATTGTTTTAATAGACTTGTAAGGTGACAAGAATGGTAAAAAGATAAATGATCTGCATTAAAATGTTTCTATCTTGATTGTGTTTCATTTCATACTATCACCATGATCACTGCAATTGTAAAAGTAATGTAATCTATAACCATCATTTAAATATCATAAAAATCATCTCAAAGAAAAACTTGTTTCTGAGGCAAGATGTGTAAATTTCCTTCCAGTAATAGCCTTTCACTGCTCTTAGAAAAGCCATGATTTGCATTGTACATGGCAGGTAGTAATACCAGAGTAAACAATAATAATGCAATTCATCTGTTTTGAGTATTCTGTAGTAAAACACTAGCAGCTAGCCCTTGAAAGCCCAAGTCTGTCTCTTAATCACAAAATTGGAGAAGACTTGCAATTCTGCATTCCTTGAAAGATTTTAGTATCAGAGGGGCAGTTATTACATACCATATACTTCTTTGGGTTTCAAATTACCTGTTTTATAATGTATTGGACCTGTTGACATTTGACCAAAAGTGAATTATCTATACAAAACATGCAAAACTTAGGGTTTGCACTTGATACAAAACAATTACATCACTGATACATTAATATACCCATTGGGACTGTTTCAAAATTGTCAATGTTTAAAAAAACACACAATGCTTTTTAACTTCTGTCAATGTACATATGTGTAAATGTAGTCATTGAAGAGCTGTCAAGAACTTTTCATCAATATTATTTAGATAGTGTCTGTTTCCATTTCAGGACAGACAAAATTCAAATGACATGCACAGTATTTACTATAGTCAATGCTTGCATATTCAAGCAATCTAGCCATTGCTGTTAGAGAATTAAAGTACACAGTGACACTATTTTGCAGATGAACCCTTATTATCAAGCACTGCTATAAATATATGCCAAATAGTAGAAACAAAAAACAGTTCATAAGTTTGATGAACTTTTATTTTTACACAATTTATAGTGCACTGCTTAGCATATATATCACGGAAGAAAAACTTCAGGAAAGCACTTGAAATTATTATAAGTTATTTGGACAATGTAACTTTACACTGTGAATGTCTACTGATACAAGAATAAGAATATTTCGTTTTACAAATGTAAAGACTTTGAAAATTAACATGAACAAATTATCATAGAGTTATAAATCATATTCTAATTAAAAAATGGTCAGCTTGAAATGCAAATTTGTGAGCTTATCAATGATTACCACACAATATTAGTAGTAGATGATATATAATAGTTTTGCTATTTCTTTTTCATCTTTACTTCATAGTCATTTAATGTCCATAATGCCATATGACTATACTGTGATTCCATGAAAATCCTTATCTCTGGTGTGTTTTCTACTTTGGTATATATAGGTATATATAGAGTATCTAGTTTTAATACTTAAAACTGCAATGAAATGTGGATATTTTACTTTGTTTCTATCATTGTGACATTAACAAGTTAACAAGATTATGGTATCATAGTGTCAAACACCATAAAATCATACTCTTTTACATTAAGATTTTTGTGCTGGATGTCATTCATCTTCTTCAGGAAAGTACATTTAACTATTCTCAGTGGCTTATATTAAACTAATATTTCACTTTAACTGTGTGTTCTCTGATATCATTCTCAAATTAAGGAACTGGAAGATGGTAGCTGCAATAAAGGTCTTCATGGACAAATTCTCCTTCATCTTTTTCTTTTTATCTGCAGAATGAAAAATCAGTAAATATGTTGTTACAAGTGTAAGACCTGAATATATTTCACTGAGAAAAACACATCAGTCGCAATAAGCTGGCCATGATTGACAGAAAATTTCATATTTAAAGTAAATAAACATTAAAAATAAACAACAACTCATAATATATAACAGTCAAAAATATTGATCTTCTTGAATGTGAAACATGACTGTTTTTCATGTTTTATTTACTTATCAATTATGCAGTGAAATCCAAAAATTATTAAAATATCGTGATAATTGTTTATCTTTCCGATATCAACTAAAAATTAATCAGTTATTTTACATGTATTTACATTTGATGTATAGATATTTCAGGATCATAGGCAGTGCAAACAGTTGATTAATGGTCCATAGTGAACAACTGTATATTCTATACTTGTCATATACACCCCTGTCTACACATCTGAAATGGTTTATTCAAATATTATATTTTTTAATTCAATCATAATTTGCTAGGTACCATATTAACTTGTATATATAATTGAAAAAGGAAGAGAATAAAAACAAATAAGTGTTAGTGCCTTGATACTATTCTCCATAGTTAGAAATGGAACAATACTATTAAACTTTGCATAAATCTATGATCTATCCATCTAATTATTTAATTATCAAAACTCTTACTTGGGACCTGTGGTTAATTATACTAATGTAAGTAATTGAAATCTTGATAAAATGGAAGGGAAGAAATATCCGAATTACTGTGCAATGTCCGAATTTTGTATAACTTTAATATACACTAGAATTAAAGTGTTTCTCCATTGTTTATTTCAATAAGTTAAAATGGTTTGAATAAATTTCTCACATCAGTAGCTTTAAAACAATACTAAAAGCTAAACAACTAGAATTCACTACCTTGACAAAACATCCGAAACAATTGTCACTATCCGAAAATAAACTAGTTTTATTAAACTCTATAAATCCCTCGTTTTTCCGTCAGATAATTGACCTACCTGCATTTTTTGACCCGTGCTTTCCACTCCTTCAAATCTGAAGAGAACCGAAACAAAATTCACTTCTATATCTCTCGAGTTCTTCGGGTTACCTATATGCGTAAGGGGGCAGGGGACATATTCGAATGATGGCCCCGGTCAAATTTTTTAATAACTCAGACATGGTGTTTTGAAGGTACTGATAACTTCTGATATTTCTCTGTCATTGTAATTCTTTCTTGTTTGTGTGTAGGAAATGAGATATATTTTTGGGTTTTTACCCGAAACTAAGCATTTTGGTAGCTTTGTATGTATTTCTGACTCTCCGAATGGAGGTGAAAAAGTTAAAAATCAAGCTTTGACAGTTGGCGCCAAACAAGTAAGAAATTTCAGATAAATTTTGTGAAAAATCTAAACGTATGACAGACACTTTATTTGTCATTTCTGAAAATGCCATAGCTTGCACTGCGTGTTACTGATATTTTTAAAGGAATCGGGCGGATTCTGGAGTATGCTGCACCTTCATGAAGATTGCCTATATTGGTACATTTTAGGTGTGATTTTGGCTGGGTGGGGGTAAATATAAATTGCTGTCAGTCATTTTTTGAAGGAGCAATGCATGCAAACTATTATTTTCTTCAATGTATGTCATGTATCATTGAATAATGCTGTGCAACTGGTTATCTGCCTGTAAAACAGATTTTGAAATATTTGGAATTGTGTTTCTGGTCACACTGAAATACAAAATTTTTCATTTTTAGGTCCCCTGCCCCCTAATGGTAAATAAGTCTGCCGATGTACCCGGAAGTGGTAAATCGAAAGTGAAAGTAAACGAGACTTACGGGCCCTATTGCGAGATAATAAAATTAACAAACTCATAGTCATCAAACTTTGTCTTATTTTGAATCACGACCGTTTTTTAATTAAGTCAAAAAATATTAAAATTTTTAAAATAAAAAGCAAGAAATTTAAATTTTCTTTTTGAAAATTTTTTTACTTTTTATCTTTTTGGGGAAATGTTTTAACCCATACATTTTTAATATATGTTGATCAATTTTTTACAAAAGGGAAATAATTGAAAATCTTTTTTATAAAAAAAAAACATAAATTATTTTTTCCCAGGTGACACCAATTTCCCAAGCTAAATGACAATTTAAATCTTCTGTCCTTTTCGATTTTGGAAAAGGGGGGGGATACAAAGGGGATATGTCTGTTTGGGGAAAAAAAATTTGTTTTGAATTTAAAAATAAATCCAAGTACCCATGTTCTTTGAAAAAACGTCCCCCAAAATTTTTGGGAACAAAACTTTTATAGCAGAAAATATTGTTTGGGAAAGAAAGATCTTAACTCCCCAAATTTTCAATTTCTTGATGGTTATTTTGTTGAACTTTAGCTTGAATAGAAAAAGATTCATTTGATGCTATCTTGTTTTCTAGATTGGAATGTAAAAGCACTATCATGAAAAAAATATACTGTAGTGATCAGTGGGCAGATAATGTTAAAATTCGTCTGCCTTGTGTTTTGACTTACCTTCATTATTCCAATATACGAGTACAATTGCTATCAGTGTTGTAAAGTTAATTTAAGGACGGACAGGAAAACTTGAAAAGGCATCATGAGGGCATATCAGATAGAAATACATGTACATTCAGAAGTCCTGGTTAACCAGAAAAGAAAGGGAACGGAGAGATGCTTTTGAAAGGTCTTTTCATTTACTTACATTTACTGACTTAGTGTCCAAAATATCAAAAAGTCATCTTCATGTTGCGACAAGGCCAAACATATGAAGAATACTTTGGTTATAATGTGGTAGCAAACATTAATGATGGTCATTGGTGTGATGGTTTATGCAACCATTCGACTAATGTTTATGTTGGTGGTTGGTACTACGGATCACAACAGTAAGCAACATTGAATTTACCAGAACACAGTTTAGCCACCGCATCATTCCTGAGGAAACTTCAAGTATTTTACCAGTACTATTGCCTTCATTTACTCAATGAACTGTAACTTCTGTACCAGAAGAGACGTACAGTGCGAATTACTCATGATCAATCACAACGTAGGTGACCTACACAGTCCTGGAAACCAACCCAGGTCTGTGTAGGTCACAGTCTAACGTTCTACCTACTGAGCTAACCGTATGGCTCTAAAGATTAGATCTTCTTATGTTTATTTGTAGATCTGACGATGACCAAAACAACGTCACGCTTATCTGACATTTTAATCAGCCAATCAGTGCTCGCTTTTGCGTTGACGAAAATGGAAGATTTCTATTTTTAATCGCTGGAAACCAGACACGTGTTAACAGTTATGCGATTGACACGATTTCGAGACATTACATTTGAACAAAAATGACGATGCCCTTTGACACTTTTTAGTGTCATTTAGATAAATGGCCTGGATTTAACGCCTCGATACCAAGATTGATAGAATCTAATGTTTCGGAGAAATCATATTCT
The DNA here is from genome assembly GCF_026571515.1 of Ruditapes philippinarum. NCBI lineage: Eukaryota > Metazoa > Mollusca > Bivalvia > Venerida > Veneridae > Ruditapes > Ruditapes philippinarum. The sequence continues at coordinate 126,889 of NW_026856686.1, forward strand.
TAATCTATACTTCATTATTTTTCTAAGGCAAAATCAATTTATGGGTGACGTAAATAATTCTCTGTAAGTTTGCTAAAATAACCTGATTAGAAAATCCAAATCGGGAAAAAGTTGAAAAGGAGTTACTGGCAATAAGATCTACATGTAAACACAATAAGATAGAAAACATCAGTCAGATTGGCGTTGGGCTGTAAACCGGCCGATTCAAGCAAGGTGAATGTCACTTTTGTTGTGTTTGATCATGAAATCTTTCTACAGTCATTTGCATTATACCACTACTTTGGCATGTACGGAGGAAAGCAAAGGCTTTAGTACATATCCTGCACAGGAATGGCGCCGTGGCTGAGCTGTGCTCTGGTGAATTCAATTTGACTTGCATGGGTAAATAAGTTAGTATACTCTGTGTATGCCATTGTTACTCAACCAAATAGAAATGAATATTGACATGTGTAAATTTAAAACTGGTACTATTTAAATGAAATCAAACATAAAATTATATCTTTATTTGCATTTTTGAAAAATTGTAATCTTTAATAATTTGTATTTTTTGATATTTTGTAAAGGGGTGGGAAAAAGTAACCCCCATTTTTATAGACAGTGAATATACTTGTTATACTATTAGTGTAAGTTTATTTGAGATTGCTGAGCTAATTAATATATTTTAAGTTTAAACTTGGCAATTTTGTTAGTATAGCAAGGATAAGGTAATCGTTAATTTATATAAACTATATATAAACACAATTAATGAACAAATGTTTTTTTCTTTTTTTCTCAAGGAAACATGGTGCATTTAAGATTAATAATAATATAAACCTGACGCCTAACAGCTCAGGCTATATATGCAAACAACCACTAATAAAGGGTAAAACATTTTTTAATTATAAAATTGAAACGTTTCATTTAACTGATTTACTATCTTCTTGTGGGGCGGGGAGTGGATAAGGTCGTTGGCTTTAAACCATAAACCTCTCACCAATGTATGTTTTAACTTTGAGCCATAAAGGGCCATATTCTTTCATGTGAGGCGACTATTCAGCTAGCTTGTTCTACCCAGGCGTCCGTTTGTGCCTGAAATAATGCACGGCGAGGTCCCTGTAGTCATCATTTCCATGGTTATCTTAAAAGGCGCCATGTTACTTTTATAATGTTGGTGAGACGGTAACCACAAACAAAATATAATTCTCGATTCAATTAATTATTTTATCAATTACTTTTTACACAATCCTGCAATGCAGCCACTGTTTATCTCTTCGTGATTGTAATGGACAACTAAATTAGTTCGAATTGCTGGAGTCTATGCACATCTCTATGCTCAAGCAGGTGAGGTTGCCTGGTGTTGCTTTAAGTTTTAACACCCGAGGTTAGCCAACTTATCTTTCCTATTTCGGCGCACATAGCCAAATTTGTGTTTGTGCGCCATAAAACCAACCAACCAAACAAAATTTATTCTGCAAAAATACCTGTAACCATGAGTAAATAAATGTTGGACGTTGCTATGATAGCGCCAGCACGGCAGCAGTCGAACATCATCAGAGGCTCATACCTTATAATTACATTTTTTTAGTGTTTAAAAAACGTTCCTTTGAACCATAAAATGGATTTAATATGTTTTGTTTGATGAAATGACTGTCAAAATCTTATTTACTTTAATGATGTTGTCGGGAATTATTTCTGGAATACATTTGTTATACTTTTGTAAATGCATTAGTGGGTGGGGTAATATTATTTTGCAGTTTAAGTAAAAAGTTACTAATCATATGATAATTGTATTATTATTCGTTGACACTATGATTTTGTTATTTATTATTTGATATTGTAATGATAATTACTTAAAACAATTTTAAAAATTTACAATAAATTATTGATATGTAAACTGACATCCTGATTTTGTATATTTTTCATGAAATCCAAGGTACCAAGTAATTCAGGCATCATTTTCTCAGCAATGGCAGCAGCAAAAGTTCGGGACTTTTTATGGATAATTGTACATATATAGTAGTTTCAGAAAAACAAACTTTTTAAACTTTTGCAATTAGTTCTAGGTTGACCCCCAAATTAGGGTATATTGACTAGACTATATTTACGGAGTCGCAAAATCGGCACGGGTGTGTGATAAAAAAAGATATTTCATTTTTTAAAATGGGTTGTAACGTTTTCATGTAAGATGTTATGCAATATACCAATTCTCTTGATGTTTTCGAAAAAGGAAGGTATGGTGTCTGATTTGTGCCATGATGTATTTTCGCTCCACGGGGCGCTAGGCAAAAACACGAAATCACTTTGTCGTATTTTCTAGTTTTCGTCTAGCGCGAAGCAAACGTACGACAAATTTTTGACTGTGTGATGTGTTCGTGCGGCGCCCTGCGGAGCGAACATATGACATGGCACAAATCAGCCACCATATGAAGGTGAATATAAGTTTTCTTATAGTAGTCATCAAGTAAAAAGGGAAATAATTTACTAATTATAATTAACAAGCAAAATTACAGCTAACTCATGGCCACAAAATAAGGATATTAATAGAAATTGATAATGATGATGATAATAATAACTTCAAATGATTACTCGTGCCCATAAATTATAAAAGAAATCCAACACACCGCTTTGTGCGTCGTACATTTTCAAGCAACATATTTAAAATAATATTACATTAATATGATCTTAAACAGCAATTTAGATCCTTTGTTTTGTAAATTGTGTCACGACTCATCTGAAAAAAATTGTCTAGTATAATGATAAGCAATGATTTGTACATTGACAGCCATTTATAATAAAACAAAAAATATTAAGCATGACTTGTTTGAAATCCCCTTAAACAGGAGCCGGTATTTAACTAAATGGGTAGATGAATCAGCTTTTGTAAGGACATGTGTACTTCCTAGTACGTTTAACATGCACACTGCAAACACAAAATTACCTTCTTGTCAGTTATTTTGTTTTTGTATAATAATGAATTTGTCTTGTTTCGAAGTGGAAACATTCTATTCGAATTTTAAAATGACCTCATACCCAATCAAGAGTAAATGGTGAGTGCTCAAGTAAAACTAAAATTTAGATTAAACTTACTCTAAATTTTACATTTGTTTTCTATTTTATAATTAAAGACACCTGAGTAATCAATGTAAAAAATCCAGTAACGCTGGAATGTGAATATACGGTATAATGTGCATTGTTGTACTTATAAGAGCCGACAAAAAGCCAAAATATCGCTCAAAACGGTGGTCAAGCCATCATTTTCACGAATGATCTTGAAGAGTAAACAATTTCGTGGAAATAATCTTGATGAGGGATAAAGAGTTATGTCTTCGCAGCCGTATGAGGCTATTGATTTTTTTCATTTCGGTTAAATAAAAAATATATTCATAATAATTGGCCAGTTTTCTTACCGCGTTGGAATCCTGTCAGTTGTCCGCCATTTATTGCACAATTCTGCGTTACTTATTGCACGAATCGTGCGTTATTTTCACATTCCGGCGTTACTGGATATACATTGTACACGGTGAATATTCTTTGCAAATTATCGGTAATTTTCAATTCATTAAAATGAATTGGCACCTTTATACTGTTGATAACTTTTATATTTCAACCTAATTATTTGTAATTATAAATAATTGTTCAATTAACATAAAAATAGTCACTCTACTTGATTGAAATTTAACTAATTCACCACAGTTGGACGGTGAAAAACCTTAGTGTCACTTTATTTCAATAATAATATATATATATATATATATATATATATATATATATATATATATATATATATATATATATATATATATATATATATATATATATATATATATATATATATATATATATATATATATATAAAACAAAAAAACACAGTCCATGAGTTAACTTATTTAATTATTTGCCAACCGGTTTCTCTTATGATCATCAGGGCAAATGTGACGTCGTCGCATAGTAACGACGACGTTTTTGTGTACACATGTGTACGCATAATCTAAAAATAGTAACGTCATTATATAGTATTAAGTTTTGGATTAAAAACATCAATAAAATAGCGTTCTTTAGATAACCTAGCTGAAACGTTTTTACTGTGAAATTTATAAAAGGATAAAATTATAATGTTTAAGAAATAACAAACTCTATGTAAATTCGCAAGCGCTTTCAATGCTTTCTTCGCATATCAGCCGAAACTTTAATAAACAATAAACATATAAACAAATGACGTAACGTCATGAAAAAAAGCGGGAACGTTAAATGATAACGTATTTCCCGGCAAACACAATATGGTTATTTATACTGAAAAATTATAATATTACGGACATTGAGCATAATCCGTACAATCTGGCAGTGAATTAATGACATTTATTAAAGGGAGGTAATAAAATTCACAAGTTAATGATTTTATGGCCACAAATTGTATGGTAATTAACAATTTTTACTCAATAAATATTGGTAAATAAACGGACAATTGGATTGAATAAAATCGCAAGCGTTTCTTTCATAATTAAAAATGAAGAAAATGTAATAAATATGATGTACTTATATGTATATACCTTGTTAAACGATTATTACCAATGAGCATTTAGCTGTGGTTTTAATAACTTGATTAAAAGTTTTTCTTTTTCTTCTCTAAAATTGTCACTTTCGATTAATATCTTATATAGAGGGAAAATGCTAAATTTACCTCCTGAACAATTATGTAAATGTTTATTTACTTGTAACATTCTGAGTTCTTCAGTGTTTGTTTGTTGCCTATGTAAAGTCATACGTTTACATAATTCATTTTTTGTTTGGCCAATATAAAACTGTTTACAGTTGTCACAAATTATTGAATATATCACATTTTTTGAAACACAGTTCATACTTTGTTTTATCTTAAATGTCTTACTGTTACAAAATTGTATTTCATTTCCTTCTATTAGAGAAGGACATGTCTTACACCTACTCCTGTTGCACTTAGAAACTGTTGTTACAGTATTATTTGTCATGTCGAACTTTGAAGAGGTTAAGATGTTTTGAAGATTTTTTGCTTGTCTTTTACTGTTTATAATGCGCTTCTTTTCTAAAACACTGTTCATCCTTTCACTTTTTCGTAACACATTCTCACAAGATCGAATTGCTTGGGAAATATTGGTATTTTTGGGATTAAATGTTGTTACACATGGGATAACGTTGTACTTGTTGTTAGCTGTTATGTTTTCTTCAGTTTTGATGGGACCTTTTAATTTGGCTTTAGATATTCCGTATGTAATAATTTCATCTGGGTAATTCTGATTTTTAAGTCTTGTAGTTAGTTCTGAGAGGCGCTTTTCTTGCAGTGTTTCTCCTCTTACTATAGTTATGATTCTTGACGCAAGGTTGAAAGGAATGTTTAACTTTGTATGTTTCGGATGACACGATTTAAAGTTGAGGTAGTTGTATGTGTCTGTCGTGTATTCTATACACAAGTACAGAGATCTTCCTTTCGCGCACATTGAAAAATACGAAAGTGGCTTACAAAATATCAAATATACCGTTTAAATTGAATGTTTTACTAATATTGCAATTAATTTGTAGACGTACATTATCAGAAAACAATTATATTTATTTTTAAAAATAATCATTCTGATGATTTAATCGCCATTTATTTAAAAAGATCTTCTTTTCCCTCACATTGAAAAATACGAAAGTGACTTCAAAAATATCAAATATAGCGCTGAAAGACGCATGTTTTCAGAAATGAATAAAATATGTTTAAAAAAATGAATAAGTAATAAATATGATGATTTTATATCCATGTATTTTCATAATTGCTATATACCTGTTCAGATACATTGTGTATCTCACTTTTGCCCACATTGAACAATACGAAAGTAACTTAATCGAACAAAAGTGAATGTCAATATTCACGATATTAATGGTTTTTTTATAATAAATAAATAAATGAGTCATTTTCATTTTATTCATGTTTTCATAGTGATTGACCTATTGATGAAAATGACTAGCACAAAATATCAAAAACAAAAAATCCTAGCTAATAAAAAGATTGAACTTTACCGATATATATAGTATGATATTTATAGAAATTTCCGTGGATTACTTATTTCCTTTTTTCATAGTGAAATATTATTTTCAAACAATGATGGCAAATTAAAAATTATTTTTCAAATTAACATGTACATCGCTCATCTACACCTGGATGAGCATAATAACTGCCACTTTAATCCGCCCAAGATATCTATGGTGGTGCAGAAGGAAGGTTCAATTGTCCACTCAATAAACAACCGGGCAAGTGTCATCAGTTACATACCGATGATTGGATTATAATAATACTTTACTGGGATTAAAGCGTCACGCGGTTACCGTCGTGATTACTATCAATTAAAGTGGATGCGAACATGATATGACAACACGTGTTTGCACGTAAACATATTAATATTTTATTTTGTCTCGTTCGTATACATGCATTTTTTAACATATATACAATAATTCACATAAAACCTACATAAGACCATTCCATTTAAGAATTTCAAGAGTCATTATAATAATGAGAAACACATTCAAGACCTATTACTGTTAGATTAGAATCAAACAGTATAATTACAATGTAATATATAAACAGAATATTAAATGTTAGGTAACCATCCCTAATCAAAAATTAAAAATTGCCCGAAAAAGACGATGTAAGAAATTGAGAACTGTAAATCGGAGCCCTAACGCGCATTGTACAATTCATGTTTTTGCCAATTATAGTTTACATAATCAATTTCATTTTTCATCTTAACATATTAAGTTTTATAAAAATGATAGTTACTATAGCTTATTACATACGTCTACAAACTGCAATACTATCATGAAATTCTATTTCAACACTATATTTGATATTCTGTAAGTCACTTTCGTCAGGCTCACAGTGAGCGAAAGGAAGATCGATGCCTGAGCTTGTGTATAAATATTATGCTAATAAATGAAGATCAAATCATATTGATTAAAAAACTAGTTTTGATAATATACGTCTACAAACTGCATTATTAATATTAAATGCAATTTAAACGCTATATTTGATATTTTTAAAATCACTTTCGCTTCCTCTCGCTAACATTGAAAATACAAAAGTGAGCGAAAGAAAGATCTCTGAAAGTGGTATATAGAAATTATGAAAATGCATGCATATTAAAACCTCAAAATGATTTTTAAGTATTTTTATTCATTTCTAAAACTATGCGTCTACAAACTGTTATATTAATATACATTCAAATTAAACGGCATATTTAATGTTTCATAAGTCACTTTCGTATTTTTCAATGTGAGCGAAAGGAAGATCTATGGAGTTGTGTATGGAAATTATTCAAATAAATAGCGATTAAATCATCATAATGATTATTTTTAAAAATAGATATTATCAAATTCCAAAACTATACGTCTACAAACTGTTATATTAATATAGATTTAAATTAATCGCTATATTTGATATTTGTGAAGTCACTTTCGTATTTTTTCAATGTGAGCGAAAGGAAGATCTCTGAACTTGTGTATAGAAATAATGCAAATAAATAGCGATTAAATCATCATAATGATTATTTTTGAAAATAAATATCATCAATTTCTGATAATATACATCTACAAATTGTAATTTTAGTAAAAATTCAATTTAAACAGAATATTTAATATTTTATAAGTCACTTTCGTATTTTTCAATGTGAGCGAAAGGAAGATATAAGAACTTGTGTATAGAAATTATGCAAATTAGTGGCGATTAAATCATCATTATGATTATTTCTGTTAATAAATATAATTATTTTCTAATAATATATGTCTACAAACTGCAAGTTTGTTTAAAAAGTCTATTAAAATGTTATAATTACTATTTTAAAAGTCACTTTCGCTCACTTTCGCTCACTTTCGTCAAAAATCTCACTTTCGTATTTTAGGCATACCGTCTAGGCTTAGGAGCTATACACATTTAAAATAGGATTAATAGTGTTGTTATGGTGTAAAATGCCTCATACAACAACAACATTTATTAAGCATTAAACACCTGAAAGGTGCATATAGCCAATATTTACAATCATATACTGATGTGAACTTGAAATGAAGCTAAACAAAAATACAATGGTCTTAAGTGTCCAATGTACAAAATATATCTGGTCCGAAATGTCCCAAAATCTGGTATGAAATGTCCATGGTCCGATATATCCGGCCGGCCGGTACGGTACTTTCGCCGCGGTACGGAGTTTAGATTATCTATCAATTCAAAACTTCCGGTCAGCATGTGTAAATTTTAAGTATTTTATCTCAATTTGTTAATAAGCAGATAGAAAATGAGTATAATACCTTGCGTGACATGGGTAAAACGAGGTTGTGCTAAAGCTAAACCAGAAAAGGTAAATATTTGTTAGGCTTATTTGGTTAAATCTGTAGTTTTCGGAAGAAGTAGATGTGTTTTCGGATACGTTTTCATTCGGTTTAATATTTAGAATTGCTATCGCATACACAGTAAGTCAGGGACTCTGATTTATGACTCGTTATTCTATTGATGTATCAGTGTCAGAACTCTCATAGTTTCTTTTATGGGCAAATGCCCTATTTTTGACATAGATATGCCCCGTTTTTGACATAGAATTGGACATAGAATTAGAAATAATTTCAGTTTTTTTGTACCACCTCACTTATTATAGTCTCAGAGATTACTCCTAGAGATATTCTTGTTAGTGAACAATATCCCAAATACAAGACATGAGGGCATAACTCTATAGAGAATTTTTACACAATTACGCTCTGTAATTGGTGCTTGGGGATCTGTAAAAGGAATACCCTGAAAAAGTATCTACATTGCATTTCTGTCTTATTCATATTAAAATGTGTGAATATTCTGTCAATATTCATAATATGAAATTAGGTGCTACCTATGGCGCGGAAAGCTCTTATGAATTACATGTAAACCAGATATTTCTTGCAGGTATTTTGTACCGTAAACAAAACAAATAAATTGGTGGTGTTCAAGCTATCATCAGAGCGCTCGGAATATTCCAAAAATCTCCAAATGTAAAGGGGGATCACTACGCATGAGTCGCATTTGGAAAATCCTGTCCGCTATTTTTGTTAATCTCTAATCATAGTTGTTGCTTTAACGTTATTTTTAGCTCAACTATTTGATAAGAATAAGTAGTCTGCGGCGGCATAACCACTTATGTTAAAGTTTTTGTAATACCTCAAATATTTTCAAAGTCCATTGACATATGGCTTTGAAACTTTGCACACTTGTTCACCATCATGACCCCAACCTGTAGACAGGAGGAGGTTATTCTATCAAGCATTTTGACAGAATTATGCCCCTTTTTAGACTTAGAATTTACGTTAAAGTTTTTGTAATACCTCAAATTTTTTCAAAGTCCATTGACATATGGCTTTGAAACTTTGCACACTTGTTCAACCTCATGACCCCAACCTGTAGACAGGAGGAGGTAAGTGTATCAAGCATTTTGACAGAATTATGCCCCTTTTTCTATCGAGGCTATTCGTTGCCAAAAATCCAGCCTTGTTGATCTGAATTGAACTGTTTGTTAATGGACAAAATACAATTGTATTTCTTAGTATGTAAACTCCAATGTTGCATTCTTGAACATAACATTGTAAACATGCATTTCAACAAAATACATTTTGTTAAACGTCAAAACATTAACTGTTTTGCTGATAGTAGCAATACCAAGTGTTCGAATACTCATTGTTCGTGTATACCCCGACAAAACAGAAGTAACTTTCTTAGCTTTACATTGTCGAACCATCATGATTCGGATCAGCATAATCCAGCTTTACACGTTTTTCAATAGGAGTAAAAAATAAGCTCTGCCCATTTTCCCGCACACTACACTATCGTAAATAAACGTATTTATCCGCTCATTTTCGGTATTTACCGTGGGCGACAAGAAGCAGCGTAGTTTCCATTTACTACACCTTTTAGGTGTTTAGTTATTCACCAAACATAATTCACTTGCATGATTGCCATTCTATGCCTTTATACGAGTACAATCAACATCAGCGGACTTTAAAGGATTATAGGCATATAAGTTTTAAAACGTTGTAGATACCACATTTCCTAGAGAAAAAAAAACTAAAAATAATAGTAAAAAAACTCACTAGGTTATTTACTGTCTGAGGTTAAATAATTTTCAAGGAATTAAATACTATTGATAAGACTATATTCAACAACAAATAAATTTTACTGAGGGTATTCCAATTTGCCTAGGAATGAGTAACATTTACAGTTAAGCTGCTACCTTACCACTTTCAAGTTTTCAAGTTAACATCTGATAGAGATTTTGTTACGTCTAATTACTAATATAGACCACAGGAACTTGAAATTCTATCACTTTTAACGATAATATGCAAAATATACCCCCTATATACTATAAAAATATATATATGTTTATTTATAGTATATAGGGGGTATATTTGGATATTATAATTAATATTGGTTATTTGATAGAATTTCAAGTTCCTGTGTATAGACCAAATTCTGGCTGTTGTCTTTCCTAGTTGTAGCATTTACTATTACAATAGCAACCTTAATTCTAGCGTATGACTGGACAACAACAAACTTTTAACAATAATAAAATTATAACCAAAGTTGTATGTTCTCTTTTGTACATAACTTTTTATTTTTACGATACTGTATAGATATATTTCACAATTTTTACCAGTTTGTTTTCCAATAATGATATTTAAATGAGTCCAAAGGTATGTATGTCGATTATCAATTTATGTATACCTTGTTTATTTTATCTCTTAGAAAGCCATCTTTTACAAAACTTAATAAATAATCTGTGTAGTATTTCATGTACATAAAAATAGTTCTCTGCTTTTGATCAGATAGACAGCAAGTCTAGGTAACAGCTATTGACAGCATGTATACACAGATTTTAGAGTTGTTATTGATTCAGTACAATGCATAAAAAGACCTTAACCTATGTCAGCTTACATATATTTAATAATAAAAGGCTAAATCACACCCTATGGCTCAAAATACCTCCCAATGGAGGTAAACAGAGATGCTAGGATACACTGAATATTTATTTCAACATTAAAATTAGACAAATTCACAAGTTTTGGTTATACAACGGAATTATCCAGTGTTCGAAATTAGCAGTAGTCTGATAGCCCGTGACTACCAAATTTCTCTTTGGGCTGCCAATATTTCTCAGCAACAAACCCGACTAAGCTACCATATTTTCAGAGAAAAATATAAACAACTGTTTTGAATGAATGAATCAGGCTAGCTAGTGAAATGTCTTTCGGGTTAGTGAGTATTCTAATCTGGTAGCCCAACCAGGTTAGTGGATTAAATTCCGAATTTCGTACACTGATTATCGATAGTAAACGCTAAATTGTGGTTATACATTTGGTCAAAAATAAGGGTTTTTCTACAACCCAATTTAGTCCTTTAAAGAGAGAAGGCACAGGCTTACTGTTCAGTTCTCTTTATTCGTGTTGCCAAAAGAAACTTCCATGTATCGCATTCTAGTACTATTTGCTGAATGTAAAAGATATGCGTACGAGTACTACCGTTTAACGTTTGCAGGCACACAAACCCTATCGCTCATGTCAACAGCTAGTGGTGTGTGTCATTATATATGGGAAACATTCTCTTATGTTAATTCACCAACTTTAGTTTTTGCATATTATTATGGTCATTATCAGTATAAACGTTGCTACATTGTTACATTATATCTTAACCAATTTTGCATTACTTGAATATCCTGTACTAGAATACATTTTAACAAAATCAGAGGATGTTCAAAGTCAACTGTTATACAGTTGATGTATGTAAAATTTACAACAGTTTCTATATAATTTAAAATATTTGTGTACCAGCAAGAGTTACCTCTCTTTCTGCTTTCGTGAAAATTGGCTCCGCCTATAAATTTTCGTCTATTTCATGATAATTCCATATATGGAAGTAACAAAATCGTTAACAAATGTTAATCGCGTTAGAATGTAAAAGGAAAGTGGAGTGTTGTAAACCTGAGTGTGTCAAGTTAATGCAGTTACATTCTCAACATCATGATGCACAGCATTAAACTTATTGTGTATGTATCACGATATGAGTTGACTAGTGATAATTTATCTGTAATCTATTTAAACTTTATTTTTTCACACAGATGTATTATGCAAAATTAATTGTAACAACATTATTGTTATTTCCACATTATTTCGTAACTACCAAGCATTTATCAAATGAGTTATTTTCATTAAATGATGCAGTATGGCTTGAAATCAAGTAAATGAACTGGTCAACATGTTTTCTTTTGACATTTTATAGTTAAAGAAAAAGGCTAAAAGCTTTAATATTTTCTGAAACTATGAGAATTAAAATATCTACAAAATAAAAAATATAATTCAATATAGATGTACAGATAATAGAAACATCACATTTTTAGCTCACCTGTCACAAGTGACAGGGTGAGCTTTTGTGATCGCTTTTCGTCCGTCGTCCGTCCGTCCGTAAACTTTTGCTTCAAATGACATCTCCTCATAAACCACTAAGCCAATTTCATCCAAACTTCACAGGAATGTTCCTTTGGTGGTCACCTTTAAAAATTGTTCAAAGAATTTAATTCCATGCAGAACTCTGGTTGCCATGGCAACCGAAAGAAAAAACTTAAAATATCTTCTTTTAAAGAACCCAAAGAGCTAGAGCTTAGATATTTGGCATGAAACATCTTCTAATGAGTGTTTACCAAGTTTGTTCAAATAAAACTTATTATTAAAAGCCCTGGGGTCAAAATTGGCCCCGCCCCAGGGGGTCATTGATTTTCCCCTATATGCATATAGTAAAAACTTAAAAAATCTTCTTTTAAAGAACCCAAAGAGCTAGAGCTTAGATATTTTGCATGAAACAACTTCTAATGAGTGTCTACCAAGTGTCTACCAAGTTTGTTCAAATCAAAGCCCTGGGGTCAAAATTGGCCCCGCCCCAGGGGGTCATTGATTTTCCCTATATGCATATAGTAAAAACTTAAAAAAATCTTCTTTTAAAGAACCCAAAGAGCTAGAGCTAAGATATTTAGCATGAAACATCTTCTAGTGAGTGTCTACCAAGTTTGTTCAAATAAAAGCCCTGGTGTCAAAATTGGCCCGCACCAGGGGGGTCATTGATTTTCCCTATATGCATATAGTAAAAACTTAAAAAAATCTTCTTTTAAAGAACTCAAAGAGCTAGAGCTAAATTATTTAGCATGAAACATGTTCTAATGGGTGTCTACTAAGTTTGTTCAAATAAAAGCCCTTGGGTCAAAATTGGCCCTGGGGGTCATTGATTTTCCTTATATGTGTATAGCAAAAACTTAAAAACCTTCTTTGAAAAAATCCCAAATAGCTAGAGTTTAGATATTAAGCATGAAATATCTTCTAGTGAGTGTCTACAAAGTTTGTTCAAATTAAAGCCCTGGGGTCAAAATTGGCCCTGCCCCGGGGGTCATTGATTTCCTTATATGTGTAATTAGCAAAAACTTAAAAAATCTTCTTTGAAAAAACCCAAATAGCTAGAGTTTAGATATTAAGCATGAAACATCTTCTAATAAGTGTCTACAAAGTTTGTTCAAATAAAAGCCCTTGGGTCAAAACTGGCCCCGCCCCAGGGGTGTCATTGTTTTTAACTATATGTGTATAGTAAAAACTTAAAAAATCTTCTTTTAAAAAACCCAATGAGCTAGAGCTTAGATGTTTAGCATGAAACATCTTCTTATGGGTGTCTACCAAGTTTGTTCAAATAAAAGCCCTTGGGTTAAAATTAACTCTGCCGGGGGGGGGGGGGAGAAGGTCATTGTTTTTCCTTATATGTGTATAGCAAAAACTTAACATCATGAAACATCTTCTAATGGGTGTCTTAATTCCAAGTTTGTTCAAATAAAAGCCCTGGGGTTTAAACTGGCCCCGCTTCGGGGGCCTATATACAGGTGAGCGACCTCAGGGCCATCATGGCCCTCTTGTTATTGAAAATGTCATATGTAAGGAGATAACTATTTTGGATAAATTACTAAAGTTTAATAGTAGAAACTCCTCACAGCAGATTATGAGATACGTCATGCTTTGCTACTTTATGTTTCTGTACTGATCAGGGGAAGTAATCACTGCAGGGATTTTGTCAATTGCAGTGTTTTGACAAGATTTTGGAATCAACAATGTGGGGTTTATTTGCAAAAGTGTCAAGATATCGTACTATTATTTATTCACAAATTTCAGCTGGCCAAAAAGTGTTTCCAAATAGGCCGTTTTAACCAATAGTCAGTTCTTACAAAAATGAAGATACGTCCGAAAAATATATTCAGCACATTGAAATAGCAGTCGAAGAAGATATTTTCCTTGATCATTTTTTCACCTGAAATCCAAAATGCTTATATATTTTTGACTTAAAACACACTGACGCTGATTTAAATTCATCTTCTGCAATTTTTACTGAAATAATTACTCCCCTTGAAAATGGTCTAAAATGTGTACAGGTGATTTTTTGTACCGTGAACCTAACCAAGTGAAAACGGTACGGTATACCGCAAGTACAGTATACTGTTACACCCTTACTAATGATATGAAGTGATGTGAAGAATAAACTCATCACATAGTGACAAGACTTGAGCAACCAATCAAATTTCCAGATAATATGAGATAATAATAGATCAGGAGGCCACAGATTTATATTTCATATTTATTATTTCAGCTCCAGATTGCCAAAGAAGATCTAAAAAGAATCATAGAAGAAACTCAAGAGTAAGATGTATTTTTAGTCTATTTTGATCATTCTAGTAATTTATTTTGATCACTTTGGTTTAAGTGCGGCCCAGTATTATCAGCAGAAAATATTCAATTCAACCATGTCTCTGTTAGACATGCTTTCTGTTACTAAAAAAATGGTGATTTTTCATTTGAGCAACAGGTTTATCATATAAGTTAGTGAAGATAATATTTATTTTTTTTTACATAAAGGGACTTTATGATAGTATTGTAAGATGCTTTCATTGTATTGAAGTTCTTATAAACTGTGCCATTCCATCATTTGTTGCTATGATAATATTGTTGTTGTAACTCACCATGAACGATGGTTAGGAAACTACCCGCCTATATGACTGAAATACTGTTGGGGAAAGGCGTAAAATGAAACAAACAAACAAATAATATTGTTGTTACATACTTTCATTGTAGTCAAGTTCTCATACACTGTGCCAGTTTTTTCCATTCCATCATTTGTTGCTATGATAATGCTGTTGTTAGATATTTTCATTATATTCAAGTTGTTATAAACTGGGCTATTCTTTTCTATTTCATTATTTGTCGATATTATAGAAAATTAGATGATGAGTTAGAATCAGGAGATGAAGAATTAGAAGAAACAGAAGAAACAGAAAACACACATCCAGCTGCTGGTGATGTAAAACAGGTACTGTATGAGAAATTTTACTGTATTTGCAACTTTATAGCTGAACATGTAAATTAGTTTATTACTGACCTGTATATATTTAGATTTTAAATCTGTATGCCTCCAGATGAGCTTAAATAATAATTTCAAGAAAATCAAACATATGAAAAATGTACTAAGAGATTAGGTAAAGTAAAAGATTCAAGATTCAGTGACTTCAAACAACTTCTCTCACTTATGTATTAACGCCATGCAAGTGTCCTGGGATTCTTTAATGTGAGAAAACTATCCAGCTTGGTGCCTGGAATAATGCACAGAGGAGCACTTGAGGTCTTCCTTCGCCACTAAAACTGGAAAGTCGCCATTTGACCTTTACTGTGTTGATACAACGTAACCCCCCCCCCCCCCCCCCCAAAAAAAAATTATAGGATTATTATATGAGTATCTTGATCCAAAAACATGATGCCTTATCTAAACCCTAATTTGGGAGCATATAGCGTTGCACTTGTCCGTCCGTACGTCTGTCCATTAATAGAGTAGCCACGTAATTACTGTCCTGTGAGAACGTCCGTACGTCCCGAAATCTTGTGAACGCAACTCCTCTTAAACCGGATGGCAGATTTTGCTTAAACTTCCAGGGATGAACAACCTTAATGTGTAGATGGTAGTAAAGGAAGGAATTTTTGCTGCGACCAAATTTAACAGAATTATGGCACTTTGTTGATTTTTTCACTTTATACCATATAGAAATTTTGTGCACGCAACTCCTCTTAAACCGGTGCACATCTGCACAGTGTGGGCATCCGTGTCCTTTGGACACAGTTCTAGTTGGAACTGTCTCATAATCATTATCAGTTTTGGGTATATCAAGATGATAAAATAAATTGGTCAGCCAACAATATAAGATAGAATGATGTACAGGCTGATCTGGCTGTATATTTGTGACAAATCCATATCACTTTTAGTTCCAGCAGGTAAATGGTTAAGAGTGATGTATCAAGAATTTAAGCAATATCTCTAAAGCCATAGAAGTAACTTGAGTGACACATGATAACTAGACTTCAGTTTTAAATTCTTTGTAACATTGAATTCAAGTAATTTAGCAATAACCTTTGGAAAATGATATATACCTTATTTTTCAAGAATTTTAATGTAGATTTATACAATTTAGGAATCTGAAAAGGATGAATTAGATTCAGATGTTGATGCAGAGGTAGCTCGTGCGAAAGACTTGGCTAAATCTTTAAAAGGGTTAAAGAAAGGAAAGAAACCTAAAGTAGAAGGAGCTGCTTCAGGTGGGAAAGATGACTTTGAATCAAGATATAACTTAGATGACTATGATGAGGAGGAAAATGATTGTAAGTTAGACTATTGACAGTGTGATGTTTGATTGGATTTGTCAGTTGTGATGAATATTGTTAATACATGCATGTCCGCCCACTTGGGTCACTAGGGAGAGTGCTGGATTAGTAATGCAGAGGTCACTGTTTTTGATCCATGAGCATGGCATAGATAATTTCTCTGTGACAATTGATCTTCGACATTGAGTCTTAAAGTCATTTGAGCCGTGTCATGACAAAACCAACATAATGGGATTGCAACCAGCATGGATCCAGACCAGTCTGCGCAGATGCAGTCTGATCAGGATCCATGCTGTTCACTTACCAACTCTATTACAAGTGGGGAAACTGGCAGCGAACAGCATGGATCCTGATCAGACTGCGCGAATGCGCAGATGTGCAGACTGGTCTGGGTCCATGCTGGTCGCAAACCCATTATGTTGGTTTTGTAGTGATGCGGCTCATTTGTCTCTCACAGCTGATTCAAAAATCATGTTGAATTATTAGTTGGACCGCTTGCAGAGAAACTGATAATTACTGGCTTGTTATCCAGGGTGGTTGGTTAAGTCAAATGACCACCGGGTATGACCAAAAACATGTGTTAAAATCAGCATAAAAACACAACAGAAAAACAGTCTAAGCATGACAGTACAAACATTATACAGTATCAGCATCACTTTTACCAGTAATTAAAATGGTAAACATTTCAAATAAAATTAAAGATTCGAACACTTGTCTTTTACAAACATTTTTGTCTTAATTTTGATACAGTGCGTTATGTTAAAAGCCTCTGCAATTAAGGGACTGCTGTGTTAAAATTACTTTTATTCAATGAATAATACACATGTGTACAAACTATCCAGCCTGAAAAGGGAAGGTTGATAGTTCTATGAAAATTCCCTGTAATGCCCAAAATAATAATACATGATACGGCACCATTAATCTATCTCAAACTTAAGCAGGGGCGACAAAATCATTTGTACATATTGCCCTGGTCGTCCCACAGCCTGTACTTTATAAATATCATACAGACAAGTAAAGAACTGCTTCAGCTAAAACAGAGAAGTACATGTAAGTCAAAATCAGATTTTAAGGCCCTGACTTAAGTGTTTGAAAGCTGCTGTTAAACACAATGTCTTTATGACTTTAAAACACCAACACTGAACAGATATAAGTTATATGTTTACTTTCAGATTTAAAAACGATAATTGCATGAGACTGTACAGTACATGTATGTACAATCTGACAAAAGTTTTCTGTATTTCAGGGTCTAATCCACTTAAAGGAATTTCTGGCCTGACAATGTATTCAAGTAATGATGAGGATCCATATATCACCTTGAAAAATGATGTAAGTAGGGTTTTTGAATCGGACAAAAATCTTAATCGATCATTTGAAATTAATAAACAACCCTTTTTGACCAATCATCAATTATATAATCGAAGCATTTACAATAACAAAGTAAATATGTACGCATCATGATTTAGAGAAGAAATTTATTTATAAGAATTTTTTATTAATATAAACGTCATATGACGTTGACGTCATTTCCTGTAAACAAAGTATACCTGATGAAGACTTTTGAGTCGAAACGTTGTATATTTTTCAAATAAAATAATTACATTTTTAAATTGAAACTGGAGTTGATTTCTATATTCTAACTTACATTATTAATATTTTATATTTTGTGTAACTACCATTTTATCAACCCAAATAACTGAAACTTAAAGATATACTATGCTAATCCTTGAGTAAAATATTTTAATCAAAGAACTTTTTTTAAATCTATGAAATTCTTTTTGTTTTGTATACAAATAATAATAATTCACTACAGGACTTTTAATGGTCAAAAAGCAAAAGATGATTCAGCAGTTTGTACTTCAAGCCCTATTTAGGAAACTGTAACAGAAAAATTAAAATAAAAAAGCTATTAGAAAATAAAACAAACATTTTGAGGGGCTTAATGGACCTCATTGGTACAGTACTCTACACAATAGTAGGTCCTTAATTGAAATAAAC
Organism: Ruditapes philippinarum; assembly: GCF_026571515.1. Taxonomy (NCBI): domain Eukaryota; kingdom Metazoa; phylum Mollusca; class Bivalvia; order Venerida; family Veneridae; genus Ruditapes; species Ruditapes philippinarum. Next base: position 145,609 of record NW_026856686.1, read on the forward strand.
TATGTTCAACCTAAAAGATAATATATTGTCATTGTTTTTCATAGCCTGAAAGTGATGAGGAGGAAGATTTTGAGATCAAATCAACAGACAACTTGATGCTTGTAGCACGTGCAGAAAGTGATTTCTGTTCTGTTGAAGTTCATGGTTAGTATGTCTTGTAATGATGTCAAAGTTGAGTAAACTGTTAAACAATATTGCAAGAACTTTTATTACCACCCTTAATATTCCAAAGGGGCTTGTCCATCTTTCAATAAGGACAAAACTATTCATTATTTTAAGGGAAAAAATCAAAATTAGTATAAATTAAATAACGAACAATGCAGACATGTTAGCTGATCTTGGTCTGCATTGGTCACACGGGTAGAATCTATTGCCATCTGCAGGCTTAGCATTAATATGTTTCAAAGTTGTGTTTGAAAAGGTACAATACGATTTGCATGATATATCAAAAGATAAAGCATTAAGTGTATGGACATAGGATTAGAAATTTCTCAATTGAACTAGCACCTGTTATTCTGTGACAATGTAATTGATAACATAAGTTATCCTACACTTTAGTTCCACATGAATTTTATGTGGAGAAGTTTGCAATTACTTGTGTATGAAAATCAAACTAATGCTGGTATACAGAATACAAAAAGACTTATAAGTTAACTTATTGCTTGCTGGAGTATGACAGAAGTAATGGTAAAACTTGAGGTAAAAACTGAGAAAACAATAACAATGACACAGACAGATGTTTTTTCTTTTCATTTTCAGTGTATAATTCTGAGTTAGAGAACCTCTATGTTCATCATGACATTCTTCTATCATCATTTCCTCTTGCCCTAGAATGGATAGACTATGACCTTCGAGATGCTAGTAAAGGTAAAGACATATTTTTCATTTCTCAGGGCTTCCATTAAGTTTCAAAATTTTGAAGTCAGAGACTGCAAAATGTATGACATTGGAAGTCACATTATATAGGTTAAGAGGAAAAGTATTAGATTTTGGAAGTTACAGAGTAAATGACTCCCAAACGTCCATTAACGGAAGCCCTGATTTCGTATCGGTAAGTTGTATAACTTACACCAGTCATTGTCTTTTATCCATCTAGGAAAATGTCTGGATCCTTACAACTTGGAATTATTTAATTTAATAGACAAATTATGAAAATTACATAAGAAGTCACAGCTGAAGTTATATTAAAAATTTTGTCCATAACTTTTTTCCTTAAGATTTGTTTAAACCGTTTATTTGTTTGCTTTAAGAAAAAGAGAAAAATCGAGGGTTGTCCCCACCTGGCGGTGGCTCTTGTTAATGTTAGAAATAACAATTAAGATGCTATTACCAGTGCTGTAGTGATGTTGATGGGAGTTCATACTATTTCTAAATACATCTACTTAAGATATGCTACATGGAGTCTAACTTTGCGGTCAGTTTCAGCTTCTGATCTCTTAATATTATATTTGCAATTTAAGATAAATTTGTTTTCAGGTAATTTTGTTGCTATAGCAACTATGGACCCAACAATTGATATATGGGATGTTGACCTAGTCGAGAGTTTAGAACCATTAGCCACTTTAGGACAAAAAGTTTCCAAAAAGAAAAAGGTGAATACATTGAATGAAATGGTATTTAAACAAATAATGGTTAATAACAGATGATAAGCTTTCATTTTCTAAATGTTTTTTATTAATTAGTCAAGGGGGTATCCGTGGCTGAGTGGTTAAGGCCGTTGACTTCAAACCAGTTGCCTCTCACCGCTGTGGGTTCGAATCCCGACAGGGACTTTAAATTCTTTCAAGTGAGGAAACTATCCAGCTAGCTCACTGAACGTCTGTGGTTCTATTCAGGTGCCCGGTCTTGCCTGAAATAATGCACGGAAGGGCACCTGAGGTCTTCCTCCTCCAGTAAAGCTGTAACATCACCATATGACCTATACTGTGTCGGTGTGAAGTAAAACCCAATCAAACAAACAATTAATTAGTGGAGTAATGTGATCTTGATCATTCCAAAGTAGATTTTGCTCTGGTAATGAAGATAGAAATTATCTATTCTGTCCTTTGCAAAAGGTTTTGTTTATCGGGTTTACATGCTGCTGTGTTTGTTGATGTTTTCATATTGTTATATTTTTTTTTAGAAAAATGCTCAGGTTGGTCACACAGATGCAGTGTTAGATTTATCTTGGAATTCCATAGCCAGGTAACATTTATATATATTCAGTTGTGTTTGTATTATTGTTTGATTTTATTAACCTGTCAATTCCATACTGATTATACAGTCAATGCACAGAATATATTAATATTCGATAAATGTTCGGTAAATTCCGTGAGAGGTACGCAGTAAGATGTGATTAAATTCATCTTGTTTCTATGAATTAGTTATACTTACTGTTATAGCTCAATACGGTAAACTAAGGGTATATAATTTCTAAATGTCTTACGTGTTGAAAGATCGAGACAGCGTATGTCCATTTTTTTATTCATAACTATTTTCAACATTTTTTGAAGTTATGGTTGTTCTTTCTGTTTTTAATATGTTTTGCACTTTTTTTTTTGTAAATACTACACTTTTGTATATAACATTGTTTAAGAATTAATAAAATTTTATTTTATTTGGATTAAAATCTGTAAATTTCATTTCAGTGCCGTATAATACAATACAAAACGTGACAATTCAGTGTTTCTTAGTTGTTTCATATCCGTGTAGACAATTTTGCAAGCGCTTGACCATTTTCATTAAAATATACAGAAACATAAAGAATAAGTCCAAAAAGAATGTCAAAAGAAGGGATCGAACGTCAGACCTCTCATGCATTAGGTAATCACTTAACCGACTTTGCTATTGTGGATGTTACGAGAACCTACATTAAGTTAGTGGGAGTTTTCAAAACGTTAGAGATATTCTCCATGTTTATTCTCGTAAAATAAATGGACAAAACCAATGTGGGACGGAACAATTAAATGAGTGCTATAATGTATTAATAATTGACAGGTCAATAAAATCAGACTATACATATGTTATAAAAATTGAGGCTAGTGACCCTATATATAATCCTTTTTGGCCTTTTATATTTGAAGTGTTATGCAATTAAAGATGGTTCTACTAAGGTCACCAAAATAATGCACAGAGGGGCATCTGAGGTCTTCCTCCACAAGTAAGGCAGGAAAATTACCATATGACCTCAACAGTGTTGGTGCAACATAAAACCCAACAAACAAAACAAAGCGTTTAAGTTTACTAATGTTGGCTGCTCAACTAAGGTTGTTGACATCAAATTACTTGCTCCTAACTGCTGAGGGTTTTGATTCCTGTCAGGAACTTTGATTCATTCATGCAATTAATTTATCAGCTTGCTTACATAAGGTCAGTGGCTTTTCTATTTAAAGTAAAGCTGGAAAGTCACCATATGACCTTCACAGTGTTTATGTGACTTAAAACATAAAAAGAAATTAACAATAACATAAATTTTGATATTAAAATCCTTTTAACATATAATTGACTGCTCTTAACTGACAGCTGTCTGGTAAATAAACGCAAATTTAACAGAAAAAGAAATAACTTGTATCCAAATTTTTCTATAATTTTCAGACATATTTTAGCAAGCGCATCAGCAGATAATACTGTTGGTCTTTGGGATCTAACAGAGGGGCGGATTGCAATGTCATTAAAACAACATAAAGATAAGGTTGGTTATAAAACATAAAGTTTGTTGTATTGTGAAAATTTGAGGAAATGATACATCCCTTTGGTCTTTATGTGTGTCTAACACAAGTGTCTGTCAACATTACAATAAAGTTACTGAATGTTTATGGTTTTATCCAATTAAAGACTTGCTTTATGATGATGTACATGCAAGAATTTCCAGTTTTAATCACCAATAAACTAAAAGGCTGGATAGTTTTTATCTGAACATGCAAAAGTGTTTGTGTGATTTTAAATATATACAACCCAACATAAATGATTTCTGTTAAATTATTGATGTATTCTTTTGTTTTCTTTTGAGAATTCATGTCCGACTTTGTGCAAACGAGTCTCAACAGTCAAAATGTGTTTAGTGGTTCATGACTATGCTGGAAATAATTTTGAAAAGTATATATATTTTACTAACATGACATGTTTTGTGATATCATGTAAACAGGTACAGTGTGTCAAATGGCATCCAGTGGAGGAACATATGTTGTTGTCAGGATCTTTTGATAAGTAAGATATGTTAATAATAAAAATTAACATTTATTGTCGATGAACATTTAATTTTTAACAAACACAAGACATAATGTTATATATGACTATAGTTAATTGTACAAAGGGAGGTAATCAAATAATATATTGTTTACGTTAAAAACAAATGATTAAATCAAAACTTTCTTATGGCCATTCACAATTATAACAGACTTGAACCATTCTTAATCGCATGCTGTTACAATTAAAATTATTAACAGTCTTGTGTATAAGACTCAAAATGTGTTCTTTGTTTTGGTGATTTACATTAATGACTAATGTATGATAAACATAATAAAGAATGCTTTGTTACTTCTGAATTTGCGCACTGGCCTTCAAAAGATAAAATGATTAAATTTCTTTTGGAGCAAGTCACCCAAATGTTTTTTGTTTATGACTGAAAAGTAAAACAAATATATGAAAGTTTAATTAGCACACAATTTTTACATCAAGTCCCCTTCCCCTACACCCCATTTACTTTTGTAGGCTTATTAATTATTCATCATCTTTAATTTTCTTGTCAGTTTCTAATTTTTCCTATTATGAATTATTAAAGTAATCACCCAGTCTGTGCTTTGCCTTGTGCCCTGTCCTGTTTTTGTTTGCTGTCTTTCTGGGCTTCTTGTTGGTAGTTCTGTGTTGGTCGTGTTAGGGTTGCATTCATTGAACACATTCCTTTATGCCTAAGATTAAGTACATGATAATATGAAGAGACTATTGAAAGAGACATATTGGATCATTAAGTTGGAAACATTTTGTCGGAAGGGATTAAATGCAAAAGTGCCCTTAAAAATGTAAAGTCATTTACTTAATTTCTGTACTTACTGACACACACGCATACTTCTACATATACAGGCAGATATACATGAATCTTTGAAGTTTTTCTATTTATTTTACTACATGTCAAACTTGTGCCAAATACCACCATGAAGCAAGACCACATGTGAATAGATTAAAGGACTTCATTTGAACAAATACGATCAAATCTGTGCTACAGTCCACCTCAGATTAAAACCCATATGTACAAAATCTTTTAACCAATCAACATCATTTTATTTTCCAACCCGAATAATTATGTTGACAAACGTACCTGTTCAATAGAGAACAGTTGTGGGCAATTTGCTAGAATGGTCTATATACACATGTTTTACTGTATTACAAAGTAATATGCATTGTATTTTACAGATGTGTGAAGATGTATGACTGCAGATCACCAGATGAGAACCACAAGTCTTGGAGCATGAAGGGTGAGATTGAAAAATTACTGTGGAATAACTTCTCGCCGATGAATTTCTTTGTAAGTATAGGAAGTCAAGGAGATTGGTTTCAAAATAGAAATAGGAAAGCCACACTTATGTATTGATTGAAAAATATACTACATGTACTTTTGAAAACAAATTAATACTGGAAGAAGGAATGATCCAGTTATGTTAATTATGAATGTTCCATATTCTTGATGGAGTTGTTGGTTTATACAGAATTTATTTTAGTTTGATTGTGTAGGAAGCTATAAGCTGTACGCTTATAGACACACGTAAAGTTTCTTGCTCAAGGAAACAACGACTTGACCCTGACGGGGTTTGAACCCATGTGGCTAGTGATCATTAGATTACTAGTCTGACGCGTGAACCATACTTATAGAGTTGTTATTTTGTTGACCCTAATAAGGGAACCTAGGAGTAGGTTTTAAGTCATGTCTATTGGCTTTTTCCAAGGTGTCATTACCAGCAATTGCACCATTGTGGTTCGTGAAGTGTAGAAGAGAATCTTGCAACTAGTGGGCTTCAAATCTTGTTACAGTTTTCATAGAATATTCATTTTCCATATATACTAGGGATGTCATTCGGGAGTCCTGATATCCGAACGTTCGGATCACGATTCGGTGTCCGGAGCCGATTTTCGGATCCGGATGTTCGCATAAATTTTTCAGAATATTGAGAAAATGTGATAAAAAACATGCGTTTAAATAACCGACGTAGACATGGTGTTGACACCATATTGTATATTGTACCTTAGTTTGACAATACACATCATAATTTCTGCAGACCACAAAAAATCAATAATTACTAAAATAATTACGAGTCAGGTATGACACATGTTAATATATATTAAACACCAAACAAATTTAAGTTCTGTAAGATTTAAGATGAATAAGGCCATCCTTAAAAAAATGTTCGTTTGCAGTAACGCGACCGACTCACAAAATTTGCCCCTACTCAAAATTTTTTTTCATGGTCTGGATAAAAAAAAAATTTTTTTGAATCAGAAAATTATGCCTTGTGCTTTGTTTTCGTTCTTTTAAAGGTTAATGGAAGAAATAAAATGTAAGTCTTATTAAATTAGAATTCAGTTATCAATTTATTAATTGTTAATATATTGTCCAGCATTTTGAAATTCCATGTTTATTTGGGAGTACAGTTCAATAAAAAAAAAAAAAAATCGACCTACCTACCCACCTTGAAAATTCTGTGTCGGGTTACTGCAAACAAACATTTTTTTAAGGATGGCCTAATGTAAGTCCCGTGCGATTGTCATCGGCAAGGCTGTTACCTTTCTTATGTCCAAATTTAAATATTTGATTAGGCTATTATTTTTAGTCCCCTACCGGTTTAACCGGAGGGGACTTCAGGTTTACCCTCCGTCCGTCCGTCTGACTGTCTGTCCATCTGTCTGTCAGTCCGTCCGTCCACAAAACTGGATCCCGCGATAACGCAAAAAGTACTGAAAATATTTTTATGAAACTTGATATATGGATAGATGGCAGTATGGAGATTATGCACGTCTTTTTCTTTTCTTCCTATGTTGAAAATTCTGGTTGCTATGGCAACAAATAGCCTGAAAATATGGCAAATTTAACACATAAACTGGATCCAGTGATAACTCAAAAAGTACTGAAAATATTTTTATGAAACTTAAAAATATGGGTAGATGGCAGCTATGGCAACAAATAGCCTGAATTTCAAGATTTCTGATTTAAATTTTTCAGCTTTTTCACTCTAAGTTCTTTATTTCTTAAGGTGTTTACTTCAAACTTTAAATATAAGTTTCTGGTCATCAACCACATCATATGTGACAAGGTTTACAACTCTAACACAAAAGTTATCAGTATTACCTCCCTTGAACTTAGAATTTTTATGAAAAAAAATGTTGTCTTTTTTAAATAACTTCTTTATTTCCTAATGTATCTACTTCAAACTTCATATATATGTTTCTTATTATCACTCAACATTTTTTGAGAAGGTTAAATACTCTAGCAAGACTATTTCCAGGATTATGTCCCCCTTGAACTTAGATTTTTTTCGAGAAATTGGTATTTTTCACTCCAACTTCTTTATTCTTTATAGGATTTACTTTAAAATCCCACATTGTAATAATATGACAAGGTTGTATAAACATTATTTCCTTACTAGGCAGGGAAACTTAACACATTACTGTGATATAGACAAACTTAGAACTCAATAGATTTAAGTTCATTCATGTCATTCATTCACTGGTAAAATTGAATGGCCAATGGCCCATCAGAATGTTGCTTGGGTTCTAACCGGTAGGGGACTTATGGATTGCTTGCAATACTATGATAATTGCTTGTTATATATATATTTCGGCTAACCGATCCGTTGACTCCTTATTTTGAAAAAATGAAAAAAATCTGCAGAAATAAAATAATTAAATCAAGAAATGCACTTACGAATAATAATCACAGCTTTTATTGAAATTGACACGATAATTATCAGACAAAATAACATTCTCCTTTAGTATTAATCAAACATGTGCATTTTTAATAACATTTATTTCACAGTTTTTTTCACTTATGAACACTTAAAATGTGTGTAATTCATGTAAGTTTCGGCAACTTCTTTTCAAACAGCCAGGACTACATGTTGGTAAACATCAAAGATTGGCAGATTCTCTACACACCTGTCAAAGGTCATCGTGTGTAAATTGTATGCGTGTTATTGAACAATGGAAACATTATATTTATATTTTACGGGTGTTATTTTGATTTTAATGTGAGCGAGTGTTATTGTGTATTATAGCACTAATTGAGGAATTGAGAAAATCGGCAATGAATTTCATTTTCATTTCATTTTAATTCGTAAGTACCATATGCACTAAATTTATCGATATCAGTCATATTCTATATAGAAATAATAAAATCAATAACGAAGCATTTCTGACACGTAACATTCAATTTAAAAGGAAGTAAAACGAAAAATTACACTTTGAAAAAGGTCGCGAAAAAATGGTTATGTCATATCAGCCAAATAAGAATATAACAACGATCCGAATATCCAGATGTATCCGGATGTTTGATTCGGATATCCGGATGGCCGTTTCGGCTCCAGATGACATCCCTAATATATACAAACTATCTTTGGCTGCTTTTCTTCTGTTGTCAATTAGTATAATTTTATTAAATAAATATTTTATATGAAAGTAAAAAATGCTACTTTGTTTACATTTTGCTACCTTTTTGACATAACTACATGTTAAGCGCTACTTCTTCAGTTGTTACACATCTTACATTCTTTTAATGCATTATTAAAACATTATTTACACATCTTTGAAATTTGTGCCTTTAATAAAAAAAACAAGGAATTACATGTATTCATAAGATAATGATGATTTTCAGTACTGTTACTCAAAGTATACATTTCTTGTTTTATATTAGGCCAGTACAGATACAGGACATGTGTTTTACATGGACTCTAGACAAGATAAACCAGTTTATACTCTATCAGCTCATACTGAAAGTGTCACAGGTAAGTTTGTAGGCCAAGTGATAATGACTAAGTTGCATAGTTAAAATAACTGACACCTTACCACTGTGTTGATTCAAAATTTGGATTTATTCATGCCTGTCAACTGTCCAGTCAGCTGACAGAAGGTTGATGGTTCTACCAAAAAAGCTTGCTTTTGTCTAAAACAATACACACACAATACACACATCATCACCTGTCAGATGTCTTCCTCCTCTTGTAAATCTGGAGAGTTTATGTGAATACAAACCTAAAAAGAAATGATGGTTGATATTTTTAGCTCATCTGCTCCAAGGAAAAGGTCAAGCTATTATGATTGCTGTGTTGTTGTTGTTGTCATTGTGTAAAACTGTAATATAGCCAATTATTCAAACATATTAAATAAATGTTAACAACATGAAACTTGCAATACTTCCTTATCATGACACGGTGTTGTTCTTAGACAAAGGGCATTATTCTGAAAGTAATTGTTTTGGAGTTATGCACCTTTTTAACTCTTATAGATGAATGATAACACTGTACATGGTGCTCTTGTTATATGCCAGAAAGAATTTCTGGCATGTTATGTTATACCCCCTGGCGTCCGTCCGTCTGTCCGTCCGTCTGTTAGCAATTTGGTTTCTGGAGCATAACTTATATCATCCAAACTTCATAGGATGATTATCCATATTGGGTACAAGAACCCTATTGACTTTGGGGTCACAAGGTCAAAGGTCAAGGTCACTATTACCATAACACTGAAAACAGTTTCTGGAGCATAACATAAGTTCCATTAGGCCCACAATATTCAAACTTCATAGGATGATTATCCATATTGGGTAGAAGACTCTGATTGATTTTGGGGTCACAGGGTCAAAGGTCAAGGTCACTATTACCTTGACACTGAAAACAGTTTCCGGAGCATAACTTAAGTTCCATTAGGCCCACAATATTCAAACTTCATAGGATGATTGTCCATATGCAGTAGAAGACCCCTATTGATTTTGGGGTCACAAGGTCAAAGGTCAAGGTCACTATTACCTCAAAACTGAAAATAGATTCTGGAGCATAACTTGTGTTCCATTTGGCCCACAATATTCAAACTTCATAGGATGATTGTCCATATTGGGCAGAAGACCCTGATTGATTTTTGGGTCATAAGGTCAAAGGTCAGGGTCACAATGATCATTACACTGAAAATTGTGGTTTCTGGAGCATGTAAGTTCCATTTGGCCCACAGTGTTCAAACTTCATAGGATGATTGTCAATATTGAGTAGAAGACCCCTATTAATTTTTGGGTCACAAGGTCAAGGTCACTGAAAACGGTTTTCGCTCAATAACTTAAGTATTAATCAACCTACAGCTTATATTGATTACATTAATTATATGCCCTAAAAAATTTGCTTATATCATGTTATATCCCTGGCGTCTTTCTGTCCATCCGTTGTAGTAAAATTATTTAATTCCCATGTCTTACAAATGCTTCATCCATACTAAAAATCACTTTCGGGCATATAATGCTCCGCCTAGCAGTGCTCTTGTTATTATTTGTACTGGTCGGGGACCATCAACCAGATACTTTTCGAACATCTATTCATACAAATTTAATAAATTTTAAGCTAGAGATCAGAAAATTTGTCACAGTACGGCAAGGTTTTTCTCCGAACTAACAAACTAGTTTGTTTATTTCTGATTATGTTGACACTTATGTCTGAGGCCTGTGAAGGAGGGTATCAAAATTACCTGAATTGTGAACAGTACAGTACCATGTGTCCGGACATATATGTAATGACACTTTTTTTATCATTTTTAACATGATATACAATATTTCAGCAGCAAATGCTGAAGTTTTGTATATTGTATTGTTTACTCTGCAAATGATTTTAGCAGGTATGAGAGAGTAGGTATAGCACTTGACCTCAAAAATTTTAATGTCAGCGTTCTTGAAATTGACTTTCTAATTTTACATTAGTTTAAATGAATTTAATTTCTTAATTATAGAGGAAATATGCATTTATTGTGGACTTAAAAGTGACTGATAGATTGATAACCATTGAACAAAGAAAAAAAACTAAATCAGGCATTTTCAGGGCCATCCTGGTTTGGTGGTTGTCCGGTTTTGGTGGTCCCCAACCAGTATGGGTCACATGTGTACTGACTTGAACCTTGTTTTAGCTGCTTAATCATACATTACCAGTAATACATATTCTTATAATGCACCAGAATCACCTGAAATATTTCCTGCACCTATAGGAACTGGTTATTATTGTGAGTTTAAAAAAAAATGGAAACACACTCAAAAAGTTTTAGGCTTCTTTAGATATTTTCATTTGTACACATGAAAAGTTTTCACATTAATTTTGAAATAGTTTTCAATTTAAATGAAAATTGCCATGAATCTGCAGACATTCAGTTGTAAACAAGTGTTTTCCATCTTTGAAACCACTATTAGTTTCAAAACAAAACAAATTCAGAATTCTTTTAGATAAATTTGCAATTTAAATACATTGTACTACAATGATAATAAATGGGATGAACACAAATTAACACCAGTTCAGTTTCCATGATTTATTCATCAGCACTGTTTTGAAATAATACTTAATGGAACCAAGAACAGGGAAACAAAGTTATTTTTGATATATTTAGTATATTATGGTAAACATTCAGCTGTCAAGAGTTGAATGATGCTGCACAGGTAAACTAAAGCTATACAGGAATAGGAATTTTAGAATTTTCATGATTTTTGTGTATTTCAGGTTTATGTATGAGCAGTGAAGATCCACGATTATTGGTAACCACATCAACTGATCGCACCATTAAAATATGGGATATCGAGGGAGACAAGCCATCTCTAGTCCATAGTCAAGATATTAAATTGGTAGGAGGAATCTTTGTAACTTAACTCATCTAATTGGGGCATCTGTGGCTGAGTGGTTAAGGTCGTTGACTTCAAACCGCTTGCCTTTCACCACTGTAGGTTCAAGCATCTTCTATTCTTTCATTTGAGAAAGCTATCACGCTAGCATACGGAATGCTGGTGGTTCTACTCAGGGGCTGTTTGTTCCTAAAATAAAGCAAAGAAGGGCACCTGAGGTCTTCCTCCTACGGAAAAGTTAGAAAGTTGCCATATGACCTATACTATGTTGTTGCAATTTAAAACCCAATTTAAAAAAAAAACTCTCATCCAATTAATCTATAATAGAGCATACAAGCTTAAACATTTTTAGCTCGACTATTCGATAAGAATAAGTAGAGCTATTGTAGTCACCCGAGCGTCGGCGTCGGCGTTGGTGTCCGCGTCGGCGTAACCACCTATGTTAAAGTTTTTGTAATAGTTCAAATATTTTCAAAGTCCATTGACATATGGCTTTGAAACTTGGCACACTTGTTCACCATCATGACCCCAACCTGTAGACAGGAGGAGGTAACTGTATCAAGCATTTTGACAGAATTATGCCCCTTTTTCGACTTAGAATTTACGTTAAAGTTTTTGTAATAGTTCAAATATTTTCAAAGTCCATTGACATATGGCTTTGAAACTTTGCACACTTGTTCACCATCATGACCTCAACCTGTAGACAGGAGGAGGTAACTGTATCAAGCATTTTGACAGAATTATGCCCCTTTTTGACTTAGAATTTACGTTAAAGTTTTTGTAATAGTTCAAATATTTTCAAAGTCCATTGACATATGGCTTTGAAACTTTGCACACTTGTTCACCATCATGACCTCAACCTGTAGACAGGAGGAGGTAACTGTATCAAGAATTTTGACAGAATTATGCCCCTTTTTCGACTTAGAATTTACGTTAAAGTTTTTGTAATAGTTCAAATATTTTCAAAGTCCATTGACATATGGCTTTGAAACTTTGCACACTTGTTCACCATCATGACCCCAACCTGTAAACAGGAGGAGGTAACTGTATCAAGCATTTTGACAGAATTATGCCCCTTTTTCGACTTAGAATTTACGTTGAAGTTTTTGTAATAGTTCAAATATTTTCAAAGTCCATTGACATATGGCTTTGAAACTTTGCACACTTGTTCACCATCATTACCCCAACCTGTAAACAGGAGGAGGTAATTGTATCAAGCATTTTTTTTTACTATCAAGCACTAAGAATAGTCGAGCGTGACTGTCCTACCGACAGCTCTTGTTTTTATAATTGATGATTTGCATTTATCAGAAACTAGATATGTTGCTAAATCAAAATCAGAAAGACACAATTTCTATAATTTATATTATAATCATTCAAACATATTAAAAATAGATGTAAATAAACAAATAGCATGCATCAACACCATTGCAGTTTAAAGTAATTTATTATCTAACAGTTTCAGTTCTACAACGAACCTTTGTCATGAGTATTGAATATATACGTTTTTTATTCCCCACTGATGTCCATGCAAATGTTTTACTGTATGAAGGCCAGAGCTTTTTTTCCCTGATACAAGGTGAAAAAATCATATGACATAAACTTTGGTATTGTTACTTTAAAATTTAAATTAAGAAAAATACCATAGTAACTGCTGTATTACATCAAGTTTACGTACCTTACAGGGACAGCTTCACTGCATGGGAAACTGCCCAGATGCACCATACGTGTTTGGTATTGGTGGTGAGAAAAATGTGAAGGTGTGGGATATTAGAGATATTAAAGATGGTTTGTACCCATTTATTATTACTTTATATGCACATGCATCTATAAATCTCATATTTTATCTGTCAGCTCTCATACAGACAGACAGACAGACAAACAGACAAAAAGACTTTGCATCTTCATTCAGAGCAGCACATCTGAGAAACAACCAAAATGTTTGTATCCCAGAGGTTGTACTTTATGTCAATAAAATTAACATTAAATTTTTATTTTGAACTTTATATAGGATATCATTCTGGTTTTAATTGTGAGGCCTCCATGGCATTAGTTGGCACTATGATATTCAGTAGAGTTTGAGCCCTTGTTGTTACCTTGAACCTGTTGGAACTATAATGTGATAAGCCTTTGCTTTTAGTAAAGAGCCTGACTGCTTGCACATCCTTGCAGTAAGATCAAGCTCTAAACTCCGTTTTGTATTTTGATATGGAAACTCCTTGAACTTGAAATTGATCTATGACACTAATTAAACAGGTTACAGCTGAATGTTTTGGTTGATTACGGCACTTGTCCATGAAATGCAATTCATATTGAAGGTTTGGTACTCATGATATAAGAATATGTTTTCTTGAAATGAAATCATGTTTCTAGTTTCAAGACAGGTTCCCATTCTGATGAGACTTAAAAGAACCTCTTTTATATTCATATAGTATTCTCACATTTCTGGCCGGGAGCCAGTGTTGAAAAATCAGAAGATACAGAAGATACAAATGAAACCGTTGATGATTCTGGTGTTGCCATGGAAACAGCAGAAAATGAAGATACCATGGAAACAGAGACTGTCTCTCAACTAACGTCTGCAGCAAATACAAAAACTAAGAAGAAGAAGAAAAAGAAGAAGTCAAAGAAAACAAATAACACCTGATGAAAAAATCTGTATATAAGTTTTAAAATAAAAAAAGTGAATACTAAATTATTATATAGATGGTTGTTTTTATCATCAAAGTTGTTATTTTATTAAATTTTCTGTTGTACTCTATAAAGATACAACACAATATTTCCCACACAGCAATATTATTTTAAGCTACTAATTTCAAAGAAAAAGTTTTTAAACTTTATATGTGGATGTACTTTGACAAGTTTTGCTTGCCACATCTGTTTTTAGATCAAAAGGTCAGCAGAGGTTAATGTGGCCTTCACTTCAATTTATTTCTTTATATTGGCCCTCCTTCAAAGGAGTGGGGGTATATTGCTCTGTAGACCAAATTGTTTCCGATCAATAACTAAAGGACGCTTAGGTCTAGGAACTTCAAACTTTGTATGGTGATTGTTCATGACTAGTAGATGACCCCTATTGATTTTGGGGTCAAAGGTCAAGGTCACATTGACCTTGTAGGTAAAAATGTTTTCCGATCACTTAGGCCTAGGAACTTTAAACTTTGTATGGTGATTGTTCATGACCAGAAGATGGGTCACTATTGATTTGAGATTCAAAGGTCAAGGTCACATTGACCTCGTAGGTAGAAATGGTTTCCAACCAATAACTCAAAAACTGAAGTTGCCTCGGTTGATATTTTTATTAAACTAAAAATGCTTTTTGTATACACATTTCAAGGTCTTTTGTAATATAACAAATTTGGTGTCATTAAGGAGGCCTCCATGATTCATAAAATGTATGCATATGTTACTAGGTAAGATTTGTGATAACTTTGTCATAAAATTGCTGCACACAACCTTTATGGTCACAATTACCTAGTGACTAGTCATGACCAGTAGAAAACCCCTAATAATATTTTGGTCACTAGGTCAAAAGTCAGTCATAATTACATGACCACATGACTTATTGGCTACCGCTAGGGGGCATACATGTTTTACAAATATATCTTGTTTAATGTGATTTAGTTACTCTGCGGCACTGAGAAAAGTAAATTTGGCTAGTCCTTGGAAGGTCTTGTTTATACCTGAAGGCTGATCTAAGTTCCAATAATTATAATTCAAGACAAAAATTGAATGTCAGTTAAGAAAGCTTGCTTGTTTTAAAGATGAGACAATTTGTTGATATTTGTGTCTTGATATAAGAAGAGAGATCCACAATTTAACCGGTTGAGCTTGATCATTTAATTTATATTTAGCTTACCGTATAACTTTGTAACAACCATGCTGACCTTAATTCCCACCATTATTCTTTTGAATGAGAATTATATGAAACGATTTATGTAAAAGTAACATATTTAACATTTTGAAAAGTTGAAGGCCGCTTTAAGCTCTCGAGCAACAAGGAAATATACTATTTCCAAAAGGGTTTTGCTCTTCAGAGGTTGTGCTGTATCGGTATAAATATTAATCAAAAGGCTGCAAGCTCTGTAGTATTTTCTGATCTTTGCAATCTAAATCGTACTGTGTATCTGTATGTATTTTCCTGTATAAGTTTATCTTTATATAATATCATTCATCTTACAGGGCACCGAGATGCAGTGACTGCGCGTAGATTTTTTACTAAAACAGTTTGATTTACTATAAAGTTTGACTGATACATACGGAATTTTGCATTACTAGGGTTGCATCAAAAAATCATTTATGTTCATTTTTTTATGACAGTAACACTTTATCCTTGCATATCGTGGCTACTTCCTTTAAAAAGACACTTAAAAGTTGCCTGACTGGGATTTGAACCCCAGACCTCTCACACCCTAAACGGAGCGCGTTACCCCTGCACCACGGGGAAGTTATACAAAGAACGCTTGAATAAAATCAAATAATTCTAAATTTAGAATTTCCATTTCGGGTTTGTAATTATTATTCGAGGTATTTTGTTCGTTTAACACTGATGTAAATAATTTAGCGAAAATCTTCTCGCCAAAACAGTCCGACATGTATATATTCCACTGCTTGACAGTCAGATTTATTTGTGTACTACGCTCTGAAGTATTCGACATCGCTAATAATAGCATTTTCATTGTTCATCCACGTAATTTGTGATTGTGCATTTATTGACAATCATATAAGCCAACGCTACTTTTAAACTTTGAATGCGTTGTAATTTGTTGGATACTTGTAACAAAATGAAAATATTTCTTTCTTTTTCATCGCTAGTTTTAAGCTGTTTTGAAAACTACTTGTTAGGTTTGTCGTGAAATCCTGTGCTAGAATGTCAGCATTGTATTTCCAGACATGGGATCAGAAAATACAAAAAGATTAAAATTAAAGGTAATACTGCAATGACACCTATCGGGACCAATGGAAATAACAGAAAAACACGTCAGTCAAATGGAAAATCTTATCTTGTAACAGTTTGTACCAGTGATGGATTATCCTTTTGCAGGGTGTTACATATATACCAGGTATCTACACTGCTCTCTTTCAAATTAACCGCAAACTCCTGTGAGCGATGTCAGGCCACAATGGCCCTCTTGGTGAAAGTTTAAACTTCCTATACAGCATAACAAACCATTTTTACTCAAATAAGCACAAAAGTTAATCCTTTTGGCAAAGAAATAAAATAAAAACCATACAAGAAAAGTATAATTAAATGGCTTACAACATTAAACGTTAATCCATTTTTTCAGTCAGAGGATTTGTCTATGGGCAGTTACGGACCACATTACTTTTTCTTAATTATATTTTTTTTTCTATATAGTTTTAGGGGTAAAAAAGAGAAGAAAGTAGCTTCATATTGAAAATTCAAATGCGAGGAAACCCGTCCGTTCGTACGCCCGTCATCAAATCGTCCCAGACCTTCTTTATGCATATTATCCTGTTTAATCAAAAGAATTATTAAGGGCATTAGAACTGAATGTGTTGTTTTTTGTTGTTGTTGTTTGTTGTTGTTTTTTTTTTTGGGGGGGGGGTGCAAAGAATTACTTTTGATTACTCTAAAACCTACATTTAATTGTTTTGCTGATAGAAGTTAAAGGTCAGGCAAGCGGCCAGTATTCTTCGGTTTGCTAAGGCTAGGTCCTGTTGAAATAATTATATCCTAAGAAAACATTGCCAAGATATATAAACTACTTATTTCGGTTTTAAATATGTCCTATATTCCCATCCTTTCCATATCAACCGGGGAAAAATTGTCAAGGGTGTCACTTGGTAAGGTTGATCGAGCTGGCGAGTTTACACTTGTAAATGCTGTAGGTCATTCCACTTTATCCTGACCTAGTGACACTTAAAATATGTATATATAAACCACTTATACGTTAAACATACCAGCAAATATCTATATCGTGTTTAAAACCGATGATTATTAACCCTCTCTCCATATCTTAGACATTCATAGAATACACTGATGTTGATCTATAAAGTTTATAATTCTGTAGTAAAAGTATGCAGCGTCTTTATTGTTTTCGTTACATAATAAGAATAACTACTATAGTATTACTTAAGAATTTGAATATATTTATCTGATCGCTCCAACGTACTGAATGCCTGTCTCATAAAATTAAGGTGTTATTTATAGCCGAATGAAATATTTAAACTGGAATCTAAGCTGTAAATGTTCTTACTGTTATAGGTATATGAAGAACATGAAGTCTAGATTAAAACATGTACGTATAGTGCTCGATAATTTTGTTTAGCATGTTTGACTAACAACAGAACCAGTAACTATGGTAAGTAAAAACATGCCTGGCGGATCCTGTAAGTTAAACATGTTTTCCTTAATTCATACTCAATACGAGTAAAGATAATCGTTTCCTGTACATTATAAATGCGATTTGACTGTCAAGGAAAATAAATGTTTGCGATGTTCGAAAAATAAATTTAACTGCTCCAGATAGTTTTCTCCTATACATGTACATTATTTGTTTGCTTTTTAAGTGTACGTTGTTCGAAAAATAGATTTATCTGCTCTACATTATTCCGCGTTGACTGACTTACTGTCCTTTTTACTGTAGACTTCTGACATACTAGAGTAAACACGTAATGTTACTTATTACTATTATATGATTTCTGGTGACTTAAAGGGGTCGGTGCACGTGCTTTGTTTTTTTTTCTTGAAGTAGATATGCACATGTCACGATAATAAAAAAAATGTACTTACTTACTTACTAGTACGTCCATATGGGTATCCGCAGATAAGGTTGGTGGTTTTTTATTAGTGTGGAATTTTGATATTAAGTTTTAAAAGCCATACATTCATAAAATATATTGCAGTGTGTAAGAGGCAATACAAGATGGGAAAATTAACCGTCCTGGTTTCAAATTGCCAATATTTAAGTTGCAGTGTTCGGTTTGCCTTACGATGATAAAGTAACTGAAAAAGCTGACTGTGATGCGTTGCCATTAAATTTCTTCACTGCTGTCAATTCAGTTATATCACTTGGTCGTCCTTTCAAGTAAAATGTATCATTTCTTTCTTTCTTCATTTCTTTATGAATGATTGGCAACTTAAAAACATTAAAAATATCTACCAGAGTTTAGCTCTTATATGTTATATTCTGGTGAAGAAATAACCCGTCAAATATTCACAACTTAATATTTTCAGATGGTAATGAATTTCGAAATTAAGTCCGCAAGATTTCGAGAATTAATTGGTAAAAAGAAGAGTAGAAATATCCGTTCTAAAGTGTAACTTAATATTCTTAATAAGCACCATTCTTTATAATGAAGGTATTCTTAGCAAGAAAATCCATGAGAATGTACCTGAAAATCGTTTAGAACGATCATTGAAAATATAATTATATCGATGCAGGAAGAATAATGAAGCAGATGTTCCATGAAAGATATATCGGTATCCACTTAAATTTATAGAATTACATAATCCTTATCATCTCTATCTGAAGTAAAATTTTCCATGAAAAATAGCAAAATAACAAGACGCAATACATGTAATATATTACTGCGCGCTGTACAATTGCAGATGTGTAACAAGCAATAGGGTTTGTAACAGTTTTTCTTTGATAATGAAATTAGATAAAAAGGTTCGTTTTTCGTGAAATATGGTATAACATATATTTTCATGAAACATGATAAAATGCCTCATATTTTCACTCGCCGTCCCGGCTCGTGAAAATATGTGGCATTTTATCATGTTTCGTGAAAATATATGCCATATTTCACGAAAAACGAAAAAAAAATTCTCTTAATATCCGAAAGAGATAATTTCCATGAAAATAAATCATTTAATTTCCAAAAAAATCCATGAAATATATCATTTGACATTCCAAATGAAATGTTTTCCAGGAGAATACATTATATAATTTAGAAATGAATCCATAAAACATGTCATTTAACATTCCAAATTAAATACTTTCCATGAAAATATATCATTTTATTCCAAAGAAAAAAGAATCCATGAAGAAATATACATGTAATTTTATGTTCCAAAGAGAAAATTTCCATGAAAAGTATATCACTTGATGTTCCAAAATTCCAATGTTAAAAAATGTATTATTGGATTTTTATACGAGTATTAAGTGATACATTTTAAAGAAAAATTTTACTTTTTCATACAACTTTTCCTTTTAGATATCGTGATACTTTTCATAGAAATTTCCATTTAATATTGTTAATCCAAAATTACATGAGAAAGTGGCTTTTAATATTTCAAACAGAAAATGTCTATGAAAAAGTATCTGTTCTAATTTCTATGAAAACGTATCACTTAATAGTTCAAATGCAAAAAAAGTTGCTTGGGATATTTTTTATAAGAAAAGCGTCACTTAATTTATTTTAAAGAAAAAAATTCTATGAAATTCTGAACAGAACATTTCCGTAAAAAGAAAATCCCTTAATATATTCCAAAGAAAAAATTTCCATGAAAAAAGTATCATTCTAGTTATTATAAAGACAAAAACTACATAAGAAAGTGTCGCTTAATGTTTTAAAGAGAACATTCCGATGAAAAAGCATAACTTAATATTCGAAAAAGAGAATATTTCCATGAAAATGTATCATTTTTTAAAGAAAAGTCAAAAGGTTCATTTAATGTTTTAAAGAGAAAAATTCAATAAAAGAGCATCACTAACTTTTCGAAAGAGAATATTTCCATGAAAATGAATCATTTAATATTGTAAAGACAAAAGCTTCAAGAGAACGTATCACTTAAATTCCAAAGAGAAAACTTCTGTGAAAAATATATATAACTGAATATTCCAAAAAGATAATTCCAAGTTGGAAAATGTTCGTGGTAGCCTTTGTATAAAATATCAAAATATTGAAGAAAACTATCTTTCATGTTCCATGAAAAACACTATCTCATACTGGAGGTGGAACTATCCCTATAATTAATTTTTCGAGAATATCACACTCTTGTATTCCAAAGATACTCTTGTAAGCTCTCATGATGAACAGTGCAGCATATAAATAAATATATCTGTTTGACATACATAAGAACAATCAAAACAAGTCATCTGCTATAAATATGACCAACAAACCGTATTTTCATTGTGAAAAAAACATGGCATTGCGCACAAGACGATGCAGAATTACTATTGTTTTCCGCAAATAAATTAAGGCTACGTTAAAATCTATAACCGTCGATTGCGTATTTCTTCAGACAAGGCTACCACTATCACTTCCCTATAAATATCTTCCATTCATTTATATCGTGGGAAAATGTTCACCACGAAATCCATATTGTAAATAGTTCGGTTGAACGTTTAACGTATGTACAAGTATCCAGACGCGCGTTCATTGGTTTAATTTTAACCAAACTATTTAGTACTGTTGTAATATAGTTTGCAAATAGACCAATGCATGTATAGATAAACGCTATGTAACATTTAAAACATAGAATTATATATAGCATTTGAATGAAAACTACGCTAGGTAAGGCCAATGTCAAGTACATTTGTACGCTATTAAACGGTTTCACAATTTTTGAACTTCAGTTAAGTCTCACAGACAATTAACAATGATCAGGAAACGTAAACCAAAAAATGCAAGATTACCAGAGGGTCATATATAATAAGCAAAGGTCAAGAAAAAATCATCATCCAGAAAAGGTTTTAAAATTGCGAAAAATGGGGTCCTAAATTTTGGGATATGTAAAATTAACAAAAGCAAAGTACGACGTGCCTTTTCAAAAATATTTGGATTTGCTGCAGTTATATATAAGAAATGTCTTAAAATATAATTATCCGTGTTAACAACGGTCTATTGAAACTTGTAGAAATTTATCTTGAAGATAAATTTTGTTGTTATATTAATTTTGGTAACTCTGCATCTGTTAGACAAGATATATATATACTGATTCGGTTTCAATTCCATTACAAAAAAAAAATACCGTCTACGCCGCTATATGTTTTTTTCTCAAAAATAATAAAATAAAATGATAATGGAATGCAAACCAGGAAACGATGTGTATTTTATGAGATTCATAAGGCACTTTTTGTATCAAAATTGAACATATAAATCTGAAAAGACATTGACTAAACGCCTAATATTTATTTTTTCACAGAACTATTTTTTGGACAAGAACGCTAAAAGTGTAACTTTGCACGGTGTTCGCGAAATTTGTCGTTGCATCCTAAATATGTAGACATTTACTTTATACATTGTTTTTGTTTTTATTTTTGTTTTTGAGACTGACTTTCAAGAATGTATAGTTATACGATAATCTCCTTTCTGAACTTGTTGTAATTGATCTGCTGATTTACAAAAAATTGGGAGTTTAACCATTACAGCATGTTTTAGTTAATCGCAGATGTTTCGTAATGTACCAGTGTATACGTATTATACCAGCAATGAATTTACTTTCTATATTGCTCAAGACAGTTGGGCTTCCAACAGTACAGAACCTGGTGAGCCAGGCTCGACAATTATGGCAAAGGCCATAATCGCCTTCGGTTAAAAGCAATCTAAGGTTTAGCCTTTTTTCTCGTTTATTGGAATTAAGCAACATATATATTGCACAAGACATTGAGAAAAAAATGAAAGAAACAAACAAACAAAATAAAGATTAAAAGGCTTTTTCTCCTTTATCGGAAGCTACGTGTATTGTACAAGACATTGAGAGAGAAAACCACCACCAACAACAACAACAATAACACGCAAATATCATCTGATGAAGTGAGGGGTATTTTCATTGATGATTATAAATCCGATATAAGGACATATTATTTGTAAACGTACACAAGTAACGTTATCCATTTTTCCAACGCTAAAACAAAATTCGCCTTTGGCACGTCAAAGAAATAAATTTGAAAGTCTCCATTATTTGTTTGAAAACTGGGTAATGAAAGTTAAATGAATAGGGACATACATTCCGTGCATAAGATTATTTCAAATAGAATATGTAGCCTATTTGCTGCAAAAGTAATTTCTTATTTTTTGCCAAATTTTAAGTAAAAGACCACAGCTATTGCCTGGCTAAATGGTCATGTTTCCAAAATATAGGGAAAAATTAAATTGGTATTATAAACGTTCAGGAAATCTCTGTGTTGTTTTGTTGATGATGTTGTTAGAATACAACCAACAGTTTAGTCCACTCTTCATATTGTTTCTTAAAATTATTGAATATACTGAGAAAATGTACACTATTGGACAGTAATGGTTCACATAATATGCACATTTCCTGGTGACTATATAATGTAACATTATTTTGATCAGTGAGATATGGTATATATCATTCACTACATAGCATTTATTGCGAAAAATGATTTCATCTGGTCTGCTCCTTTTCTCATGATGAAATATATATAAAAATTGTAGGTGGGTTTTTTTCACTTCCTTAAAACGCTCGTGAGATTTCGAGTATTTGCAAATGTCCACTATTTCTATTGAGAGATGGGGCGTACTCATTGCCGATGTTGCAATTATATCTAGAGTCACCATAGTGACTCAAAACCAATCTAGGCTCAGCAAGAATATTTGAGAAAAAAAAACAAGTGTGTCTTTAACGATGCCATATTATTATTTCGCTATTTTGAAGGGGAAAAAAGAGTATTTCTCGCAATATATATATTATAAATATTTTCAGAAGTTAAGGACTAGCCTGCTTGTTGATTATTATTTACCTTACCTTACAAATCAGATTTTATGTATTAAAAACACATAGAGCTAAATATTTACGTGTACATTAAATCCTATTTTGTTGTTGTTGTTTTTTTGGTCAACAGTAATGGTACAAGTGCAATGGACAAAAACATAACATGACAATTATACATGTTAAGGTTGTCATAGATGAACATATCCCACATTACATCTTTGTCACCGTGCTTCAAATGATCATTAATTAATTTAAACACATTGAAAAAGACACACAACAAAACAAGAACCTTTAGCCACAAGTCTTAAATGGGCAAAAAGAGACACAAGCTTTGTCAACAGATGCTGATGACGACGACTTTAATTATTAAAGAAAAAATGAATGAACTTTTCTCCATGCTACTTAAATTGTGTTTACGAATGTGGTTGTTGTAAATTGTTTATATTGGATATTGACTAGCAAAATTGTATAACTAACTGTACGGTAGGACTTTGCGGTTTACTTAAACTCGGCAATATAGCGCTTATCGAGAAAACGGAATCATTGGCAAGTAGTGAGTTTCTGTGTCAGTTGTTTTCTATTTTTAGGCAGGGTAAAAACCCACTAGTATCGACACATTTATACGATTACAGTATATTAGACGGTATTGTTATTGTAAATTGCTCGCGTGGCGGTTGCGTTGGGTTTAAGATTTTCTAAAATTGCGCATCTCGGGCTGTCCTATTCATACTGCCCCAGGGACAACCGGTCCCAAAAGTCTGTTTAAAGTAAGCTGAAACGTTTTGAAATTCAATAGTAATAGAATATGTATGAAATTAATTTCATTTTTTCAACTTTATGAATGGGAATATAAGAATTATTTATTAAAAAATGAAAAGGCGTGATTTACACGTTACTTTTTACGTATACTGTAGCCCTTTATTGGTATGTTTTCACCACTGTTTTCACTTGTTTATTACTCCTAAGGAAGTTTGGAAAATATTAATTACTTTCCATGTCGAGACAAATCTCTTTAAAGCAACGCGTACAGTATAACTGGTCTTGGTCATTATTTACATTTTTCGACAGGGTGGTGATACTCGCGAAACATACGCGCTTTTTTTCTTGTGCAGTATACCAGCTAACACGCTATGACGTCACAGACTACATTACCTGTAAAGAAATATTTACACACGCGCTAGTCGCAAGAAATCGGCTTGCTGCTGCTAGAAAAGGAATGGAGAATGTTGCTTTAAACTAAGAAAGGGCAGTTATGAAGTCTTAATCTAAGAAACAAGTCAGAAAACTGTTAATTTTAAATGCGTTTTTTCTTTGTTCCGCGCATGAGCGCCGACATCTTGAATATTTTGACGGGATAATGAGCAATACGCCATATCCCTCTGAAGAATAATTGATTTTTGGCATGTTCATTATGCTTTTTGTTGAGAAATTTTCGTCGATTTTTATTCGCGAACGGTCAAATATGTAACTGTAGTGCAGAACTACCAGATATCTGTATAGGAAAATAATTCCTTGTTTTACCGCGAGGACCTATATTGTGTATTGATTACTTGTGTTTGGATTTGTACTCTACCGCTGTGTGTACTACTCGGCTGTGCGGCAGTCGACTGAGCGATAGAATTTTCCTTTCAAGTTATCGTGGATTTCCCCTGCGTGACCAACAAGGTGGGATGTTTTGACTATCGCGTTTGTTGTCACCGGTTTACGGATCACCTGAAGCAGCGTTTACTACTAGAAAACAGCGTAAGAATCCGTTTAGTGAACAGAAATGGCTAAAAATCCAAACAAAGACCTTCGCCGTTATGAACAGGAAAAACGAGAGTTCATTGATGGCCTCAGAAATTTTCATTACAATCGGGGGTAAGTTTACTCTTTGTAGCACACTATAGCCTTTATCTACTTTCATTTTACCTACTGATAAACATTGTACATGTCTTGTTTAGGCAATTTGAATTGTTGGGCTTTGTCTTCTTTTCAGGACAAGTTTTCAGTTGCTGCCCAGATGTGGGAATAAAGAGGTTGACCTTTATTTACTGTATCAAACTGTGACAAGACTAGGAGGCTGGAAGAAGGTTTGTACCTCCTTTATATATTTGTTTTTTTACAGTTTGTATTAGAAGATACATTATTCAATCACATTTGTTTATATTTAATTAGATATATGTGACCTTGACATTTCAAATATGTTGAAATCTAGTTCAGCATTTATGCATCATTTAATCTCAGGTTTCTTCATAATTTATGAACAGTGTATGTTTTTAATAGCTTATATTGATGTGATACTTTCTTCGATTAATGAAATCAAAATGATAAACAATGATATGGTGTGTTAAAAGAACATGAATTTATTTAATGAATCACTACATCCCTTTAACTATAATCTTTGTATATTTCACCTATTAATGTTTTAATCTTATTTAGACAGGTCTGACTAACAGATTCTCATTTTTTGATGTCAAATTTGTCCCTGTGATTTGTTTTCACCCAATTACAAAAAATGTACATGATTTCACAACTGAAAGAATTTTAATTTGATGAAACTGGACATGTATCATAAAGGATGACAAAACAATGACTTCTGTGTCTTGAAAGCATATAAATTGAAGCTGAAAAATGTCATGCAATCAAACTTATTTCTAAATAATTCTCATACAAAAGAAAAGAGTGTGTAAGAAGTAGTTGTTATTAAATTTGGCAGAATCGCACCAGGTGTCTGGTCGGAGCCTTGGTCATAACTCAAACTTGACGACATGTCATTACTGCCATGTTTAAAGTTTGCATTGGGTTGGCCAGATTCATTTTAACATAAGCAAGACTACAGAGTTTAACAAAATGAGAGTTTGTAAAGAAAATATGTATAATTAAAAATTTGAAATATTTCAAGCTTTTGAAGATCACTATTATTTATATATAAGTCAGTGACAGTTATACACTAACATAGGAAAAACACATTATAAGCTTTCATTCTAATAGAAGCTTTGGTTGATCTGTGTGGAATTGATACAGGGATGACTTGACCAAACACTGACCAAATCTTGTCTGCCCCTTGAGACTGAGGGGTTGCCTTTAATGATTGAGGCATCAGAATTGCAGCCACTTTTTATCCCTGCATTATTGTAAGAGGTGACTAAATGGGTTTGAATAACTGGAGTTTTTGCATCTCTTAGCTGCAACATGTGAAATGGTTTTGACCCCTGGTGTTGCTTTGAAGTATGTAATACCTGATGTTAGCCAAAATCATCTTTCCTGTTTTGGCGCCGTATGACCTAAAGGCTAAACTGTGTTGGTTTGTGGAAAACTAAAAAAAGAAAATCTAAGTAATTCATTGATAGATTTTCGGTAATAATTTGAATTAGATCTATTGAGTTTTTCAAAAGCTGTCGCATCAGTTTTGCTGTTGGAGGTATTGAGGAAATTATATAAATTCTGTTGCAGAATCTCAGAAAAGTATCTTTTGCTTATTTAAGAGTAAAGCTAGTCTTGATTGTATAGGAAGTAAGATTTTGGCAAACACAATCTTTTCAAAGAAGTATATTCTGATTTTATAAGGTAGTAGTTTTTACTTCATTAGCAGATCAATGACATAATTCTTAAAATTTGTGCTAATTAACATATATATTTTACAAGCGCAGTACACAGATTTTTTCATCCATACTTCCCACTTTTAATTTATGTTTCAGGATATGTTAAACCTAAAGCCATGACAATAAAAATAATTCATTCCTAGCATGTAATTTGTAGTCTATATATCATTTATCATCCAAGTTCTTGTTTTTCATTATGTTGTTTTATTACTACCAATTTATTGTTTATTATCTGTTTCATCAATGCCCATTGATATTTGTTATGTCCATGTCAGTATTCTAAATATAAATGTATTCATTTTACAAATGCTGGGTCATTTAAAATGGCTACAAAATATTAAATTTTTTACTTTCATTGTCCAAGGCAAGTTGTCCATTTAAAGTAAGTTGAATAAAAGAAAAGTTTATATCCGTGTTCAACCATTATATGATTTCAAAGGTATACAACTTCTAAGACTTTGACCTTTTCTTCAATATATGCATATTAAGTTTCTTGTATTTGATATAGGGACTAGACTAAAAAAGAATTGAATTCAAAAATTTCAATACCAAACTGACTATCAACACCTGTAGACAGAACAGTGATGTAAGATGGGCATTTGAAATTTTTTATTTGAGCCGCGTCATGACAAAACCAACATAATGGGTTTGCGACCAGCATGGATCCAGAACCAGTCTGCGCATCCGCGCAGTCTGATCAGGATCCATGCTGGTCGCTTACAAACCCTATTACAGGTAGAGAAACTGATAGCGAACAGCATGGATCCTGATCAGACTGCGCAGATGCGCAGGCTGGTCTGGATCCATGCTGTTCGCAAACCCATTATGTTGGTTTTGTCATGACGCGGCTCATTTATAATCATTATGAATATACATGCATTATTTTATATACACACTGTCAACTTTAATCAAGCTTCTTATTCTTAAACAGATGTTACTTGAACTGTTGTGACTATGTCTGTCTGCACCTGCACCAAGTTTCATTTGCTACTTTTTAAGGAAAAAGATCTTATCAACAAAATCACAAATTACAAATATGCTTGTATATTATTTTAATCATTTGGTTATATTTTCTGTTGCAGTCATATCTTTATTATATATGTACAAGAAAATGTCTGTTTAGTGTGTTAACAATTTTAAAGTTTTTATCTACTTAATAAAATTGTACATTATTTAGTGGACAGTACATTAGGAATAACATAAAAAAATGGAAAACTGAACTTTTGTCAAAAACACACCTCTTGTTACATGTGTATGGGTCTATTAATTTAATTCTGCATTTATAGTGGATATAATTATATGGATTAATGTTTGATCAGATGATTAATAGTATATTATAAGAAATAGTGCTGTTATGTTGTTTTAAAAGATTGATATTAGGATTATTTTAATAATATTGTAATTGATAATATATTAGTCAAAGATTATCTCATGATAATGATTAGAATGCTATCACCCTTTAAAGTGAAAAGTCTTTGCGACAAGGTTTTGGCCAGTCATCCTTCTGCAAACTATACTATTATTTCCACTCGCAGCAGGTAGACAGTATCACTGGTAGCATTTATTTTGAGTCTTAAATCTTTGAATTTGAACAGTGTCTGAGTAATTGTGAGTTCAAGCACCTGTTACTTTCGATCTTTGTATGATTATGAGCTTAATTAATTCAGCTTGTACAATGTAACATGTATCATTCATTGCAAGCTATGCATTGTGATACTGTGTGCTGCTTGGTTTTAGTATTTTGATATTTGAATCACTTTGACTGGTAGTGAACAATTGCAAATCAAAAATTTTTATGTCAACTCAATTAGGCAAAGTTGGGAGAATATTATAGGTTGATATGCATGGTTTTCTCTTGGCCTGTTGGTGGTAGTAGATTCTTCTCATGCAACAAGCTGAAGCACAGACCTGACTGTCTGATTATGGTCTGTGCACACTGTTCATTATTCTGTCTGGAAATATTTCCAAAAATTATGTTCATACGGCCTTGTCCAAATTGAGACAGTGTAATTGAAGTACCGGTATGTTTAAGATATTTAGAATATTCACACTTCTACAGCCTATTAAAAATACTTTATATTCCACTGACCAAGGCAAGTTTGCTGTTTCTTTTTGTTTACTTCAGGTCATTACTGAGGTGCCATGATATTCCAAACTTATCACTTGCTTGTCCATAACTAAATGAGCCGCATCACAACAAAACCAACATAGTGCATTTGCGACCAGCATGGATCCAGACCAGCCTGCGCAGTCTGATCAGGATCCATGCTGTTCGCTTACCAACTCAAGTAGAGAAACTGATAGCGAACAGCATGGATCCTGATCAGACTGCGCTGGTCTGGATCCATGCTGGTCGCAAACGCACTATGTTGGTTTTGTCGTGATGCGGCTCAAATGAATTTCATATTTTGATTTAAATAAGAACTTTAAGAAGTGTTGTGAATGATTAATGTCAAATGTATTAGTTTAATAACTCTAGAATAAATTGATAAAAGTCATTTAGTTTCAAAATACGACAATAGCACAACATAAACTTACACATACATATAAACAATTTTTTTGTTTTCCAATGTTTATTAAATAAAATTTGACTCAAGTACAAGCAGTATCAGGGTCCATTACTTTAAGTTACATTAATGTTTCCATTTTCGGCTTTGAAACATCTATGGGTGTTTGTGCTGCATACCCCCATCCATTCAAAAACACAAGAAGAACAACATGGAAAATTTAACTGTAGCTTATTCCTATGTTTTATACTACAAGTTCATTTACATGTGACTGTAGTAGTACACATGCATGTCTTACTGCTGAGTATTTAGGTCACAGTGAAAATCCCTGTTGCTTTAAATAGACTGGTGTATATAGCATGCATTGATTATTGACTTGTAGTCTTATCAGTAGAGCATATAGTATTGCTATAAATAGTAGTAGTGGAAAATCCAGATTGTATGGTGGTGTATACAATGATAAGTGTGCATACCATGTCTTAACTTGGCCGAGGCAAGAAGTAGGAGAATATTGGCTTTTCTGTAGAGTTATTTTCATGCTATTAACTTTTGCAAGTTTTTCCATTAACTGTTTTGGCTTCTCAGGTAGGTTTGTATTTACATTCTATATGCTCATATTTCTGGCTACATTAATTTCTCAGAATCTTCTCTAAATTTTAATGCTTAGGAATTTTAGATATCATATGTTTTAAAGTTTTGTGGATATTTTCAAAACATGATTTGTGTTCAACTGGCTGGTTAAACGTAGTTGGATTTTGCAGATTTTGTTAATTTTGGAAGCAGTTAGAACAACAAAGACCTGTTTCATAGGGATTGCAAAAGGCATATAAAAATGCTGTTTTTAATGTGCATGTACACTTATTTTGTACACTTATTTTGTTTGTACTTTCTTAGTAATTTCTTCACAACATAAGATAAAGATAGAGTAAGTATTCATTACTGGAACTTATTCTTTGTACAATACAATAATCAAGCTAGAGTGAGCCATTGAAAAGATACGATGAGCAAGCTCTGAGGGAAAATAATAGAATTTTCTTACACTGAAACAACACTTGATTTATTAAATAGTAATCCTTTATTCTAGCGTTACATGATTTGATGAATGCAGTTTACAGTTTTATAACATTAAGATGTAGCTACTGATTTTTCATCAGCAAAGATGATCATCAATTGGACCCTGCTTTATAGAGACTGTAACTGTCATAAAATTGGCATTTAAAAAGTATCGGCTGCTTATTAAAGATCATATGAAGATTTTTACTCAGCTGCATATTAAAAACCATATATAGATTTTTACACGGCTGCCTATTAAAAATCATGTATAATTTTACTACGTGCAAATTGAGGAGCAGAACATGTTGTTTTTGAAACAATAACTTAAAATATGTAGCCTTATGTTCTGGAAAAGGGAATGTGTACATGTACATTTAATTATGGTGTATCTTTCTTCTGTTTTCTTATCTACTTAATATCAATTTACTATCCCTACAGTCTATTTTTGATGAGACCTGACATTTTCATTTACTGGTTTTCTTATTGATTTTAGTTGCTAAAGCATTCTCGTTTATTTAAAGAGTTTATTTAAGTAATATTTTCTGACAGCCCTGAATTTCATTTACATTACAAAGAGGAATGTTCCTGAGAAAGAAAAAACTTGGATGGGGGGGGGGGTTAAATATTAAACGTTCTTGATAGATTAATTGGAAAGTTAGAGGGGAAAAGTTTCATATTAGTGTGCACTGCACTAATGAGTGTAATCGTTGTTTTTATTGGCTATTTCTTTGCAGATGAGTTATACCTTTCATTGTTTCTCAGTCCTCAGGCAAGGAAAAATCCAAAGTGAAACTAATGAAAAACTAACTAAAAAACTTTCAAGAGTTCTAGGTATAAAAACATGATTATTGCTCATGGCTGATATACTTGCATAATGTAGATAAAAATATGTGAGTCTCTGGTTGCAGAATTGTTATCTTTCCAATTCGGAACTCAGGGCTTTGGTTCCCAAATCCCAACATAACCAACGCCTTGCTATAATGGAGTTGCCTACCAAATATGCTTTATATGGTATGGATTTTTATTTTGACATGTAGATTGTTATATGATCTCCCTGTCTAGATTGAAGTGGAGATTTTAGTATAAAGCAAAGAACTTGTCAATTTTTTTTCATTACATCTGCTATTGTGAGCAAAATATCAAGTTTCTTAACCTTCCAATACACCAATACAACCACTATGAGAAGATATATTTAAACACAGGTATATTATTACAAAGTTTATGAATAGTCTAAAAAGAGTTAGCAAGACTGATAATTTATGGATGTTTTTCTTTTTCTTCAGTGAGCTTTCAAGAAAAATGTTTTTATGTCATTTTGATAATTATGATTATAGCCTTTCCAGAATTGAGTTTTTGCAATACACTTGTATATAGGATGGGGCTATACAGTCATATTATTATGGATGGGGCCTGACAAATATGAAAAAACAAGATTATTTCATATTTATCTGTTCTTTAAAAGAGATTGAGATCCTTGAAATTATAAATCATTATAAATGCAAATGAAGTATTTAATCATTAATATATCATGCAAATAAAATATATTTCTTCATGAGTCAGTAATTATGCCCCCTTTTGAAAAAAAGGGGGTATATTGCTTTGCACTTGTCGGTCCGTCGGTCCGTAGACCAAATGGTTTCCGAGTGATAACTAAAGAACCCTTAGGCCTAGGAACTTCAAACTTGGTATAGTGATTGGTCATGACAAGTAGATGACCCCTATTGATTTTGGGGTCAAGGGGTCAAAGGTCAAGGTCACATTGACCTTGTAAGCAAAAACGGTTTCCGATCATTAACTAAAGAACCTTAAGGCCTAGGAACTTCAAACTTGGTATGGTGATTGTCATGATCAGTAGATGACCCCTATTGATTTTGGGTCAAGGGGTCAAAGGTCAAGGTCACATTGACCTTGTAAGCAAAAACAGTTTCCGATCAATAACTAAAGAACCTTAAGGCCTAGGAACTTCAAACTTGGTATGGTGATTGGTCATGATCAGTAGATGACCCCTATTGATTTTGGGGGTCAAGGGGTCAAAGGTCAAGGTCACATTGACCTTGTAAGCAAAAACGGTTTCCGATCAATAACTAAAGAACCTTAAGGCCTAGGAACTTCAAACTTGGTATGGTGATTTGTCATGATCAGTAGATGACCCCTATTGATTTTGGGGTCAAGGGGTCAAAGGTCAAGGTCACATTGACCTTGTAAGCAAAAACGGTTTCCGATCAATAACTAAAGAACCCTTAAGGCCTAGGAACTTCAAACTTGGTATGGTGATTTTGTCATGATCAGTAGATGACCCTATTGATTTTGGGGTCAAGGGGTCAAATGTCAAGGTCACATTGACCTTGTAAGCAAAAACGGTTTCCGATCAATAAGTAAAGAACCCTAAGGCCTAGGAACTTTAAACTTGGTATGGTGATTGGTCATGATCAGTAGATGACCCCTAACGATTTTGGGGTCAAGGGTCAAAGGTCAAGGTCACATTGACCTCTTGGTAAAAACCGTTTCCGATCAATAACAAAAGAACCCTTAGGCCTAGGAACTTCAAACTTGTATGGTGATTGGTTATGACCAGCAGATGACCCCTATTGATTTTGGGATTAAGGGGTCAAAGGTCAAGGTCACATTGACCTTGTAGGTAAAAATGGTTTCCGATCAATAACGAAAGAACCCTTAGGCCTAGGGACTTCAAACTTGATATGGTGATTGGTCATGATCAGTAGATGACCCTATTGATTTTGGAGTTAAGGGGTTAAAAGGTCAAGGTCACATTGACCTTGTAGGTAAAAACGGTTTCCGATCAATAACGAAAGAACCCTTAGGCCTAGGGACTACAAACTTGATATGGTGATTGGTCATGATCAGTAGATGACCCCTATTGATTTTGGGGTCAAGGGGCAAAGGTCAAGGTCACATTGACCTCTTAGGTAAAAACAGTTTCGGATCAATAACTAAAGAACCCTTAGGCCTAGGAACTTTCGAACTTGTATGGTGATTGGTCATGATCAGTAGATGACCCCTATTGATTTTGGGGTCAAGGGGTCAAAGGTCAAGGTCACATTGACCTCTTAGGTAAAAGCAGTTTCCGATCAATAACTAAAAGAACCCTTAGGCCTAGGAACTTCAAACTTGGTATGGTGATTGGTCATGACCAGCAGATGACCCTACTGATTTTGGGTTAAGGGGTCAAAGGGAAAGGTCACATTGACCTTGTAGGTAAAAATGCTTTCCGATCAATAACTTAAGAACCCTTAGGCCTAGGAACTTCAAAACTTGGTATGGTGATTGGTCATGACCAGCAGATGACCTATTGTTTTTTAGGGTCAAGGGGTCAAAGGTCATGTAACATTGACCTTGTAGGTAAAAACGGTTTCTGATCAATTAACTAAAAACACTTAGGCCTAGGAAACTTCAAACTTTGTATGATGATTGGTGGTGACCAGCAGATGACCCCTATTGAGTTTTGGGTCAAGGGTCAAAGGTCAAGGTCACATCGACCTTGTAAGTAAAAATGGTTTCTGATCAATAACTTAAGAACGCTTAGGCCTAGGAACTTCAAACTTGGTATGGTGATTTTTCATGACCAGCAGATTACCCTTTCGATTTTGGGATCAAGGGGTCAAAGGTCAAGGTCCCATTGACCTTGTAAGTAAAAACGGTTTCTGATCAATAACTAAAGAACACTGGGCCTAGGAACTTCAAACTTGGCATAGTGATTGGTCATGATCAGCAGATGACCCCTATTGATTTTGGGGTCAAAGGTCAAGGTCACATTGACCTTGTATGTTAAAACGGTTTCGGATCAATAATAAAAGAACCCTTAGGCCTAGGAACTTCAAACTTGGCATGGTGATTAGTCATGACCAGCAAATAACCCTATTGATTTTGGGGTCAAGGGGTCAAAGGTCAAGGTCACATTGACCTTGTAAGTAAAAACGGTTTCTGATCAATTAAGTAAAAACGCTTAGGCCTAGGAACTTCAAACTTTGTATGATGATTTGTCTTGACCAGCAGATGACCCCTATTGAGTTTTGGGTCAAGGGGTCAAAGGTCAAGGTCATGACCAGTAGATACTTGATAACCCTTATCAATTGTTTGATCACTGGGTCAGAAGTCATGCATAATTACCTTATCACATGAATAATTGGCTGCTGATAGGGGGCATACATGTTTTACAAACATATCTTGTTCAAGATGATTTGTTGCACGATAACCATATTTTGGGAGGAGATAAATTGTGAAATATATTTTTTTTTGGGGGGGGGGGGGGGGGAGTGTGTCTATATAAGAGATTAACACAGTTCAATGCTTTACAAAGAGCATTTAATGACATCTATGTTTAATGGTCTATTTAGGGTATGGGGAAAATGTAAATTTCAAATAATTTGTTTTAAAGTTAAACAAAAACTTGTTAGGGTCATGTATGCTTTAAATGTTAAGCTATATAAATGTTTTCATACCTTGGTAGGAAGATGTTAAAAAGTATTTATTTAAAATATTATAAGCATGTACATGTAGACATTGGGTGAATAACATTTCATTCATATCCAGCTATAAAGACTAAGTCAATTTAGCATATAAAAAGTTGACTTTGTAGCTATAAAGACTTAAATTTAGGATCTAAAAGGTTGATTTTGATTTTTTTTCCATTAAATTGCGCATACTTCTTAAGTTGTCTGTCTTTTTTATTTCAATTCAGAAACTGTGTTTCGAAATATTTTAATTCTACATGCAAATACTTGTTCTTCATTTCAAGTCACACTCCATATGTCGCAAACATTATTCAAGTACGAGGATTTTATATGCTGATAAATCAATACTGACAAAGGCTAGATAGTTATTGGATGTTTAAACGGTAAATTTGCGGAGTTGTCACTGTCGGGTTGACCTCACAAATGTGAACAATAGCAATTGCATTTATCTTTTCATTTCGAACCCAGCTGGCAAATGTAATTGAGTTATTTGAATATGTTCGAATAAATTAGGGGGAAAAAAGGATGTTTTCTATGAAAAGTATAGGCACTTTTTATCAGGGTTTTATATGAAATTTATTACAACTGTTTCTGTAAATATGATGAATTTCATGAATATTGTAACATTATGATGGATCTGATAGGAAAGTGAATTCAGATGTATATTAATCATCACACATAACACTGATAAAATGTTTCTTGATATTTAAAATGAAACTCAGATGAGAAAATGCACCATTAGTTTATATCATTGCATATTGTAAGATTTAAAAAAATAATTGTATGCTTTAAAAAAAATTATGAACACGTTGAACTTGTTTTAGAGATAAGGTTTACTAGAATTCAGAACAAGTTACTTTTAGGGACTAAAATTCCTTTTTGTGGTACTGAACATAAGTGAATATGATATTGATACTTGTAAGTTATTTTACAATACTCGAAGGAATTTGGCATGCATTATTCAATTGTAAAAAAATGGTTGATTTTCGCATTGCTTCAAAATTGCTATTTGTGTAGCTATCACCTGATTATTTTAAGTTTTTTTATGTGCAGGTGCCAGGTAAACAATGGTTTTTAATTTGTTTTGGAAAATTTGATTCCTTTAAAGTTTTTTAATTCTTACAATTATAGCATAATAGCTGAATGGTTTAACCCTTGGCTTAGCCAGTTGGCATTCACTGATCCTACCCTTGCAACAACTGCACTGTATGCTATTCAGTCAGTACTTTGAAAAATTCCTTAAAATGACAAATGGTTTTGTCTAGATTGAAAGATGGATAGGTCCATTTCTGATGATTAGGATATTTAGGAGGTTAAATGTTAAAGTTATACTAATGTAGGCATATATTTCGTGGTAAGAAAACTCTATCTATATAGGTATTTGATAACATAATTATGTACTCTATTACAATCAGGTAAGTTAAATACTAGTTCATTTAATGTTAAGAAAATTTGTAATACACTTGAAAAGAAAATATATAAATGTTTGCTCTTTATTTTCAGGTAACAGAAAATGAACATTGGACAGATGTGTTAGAAGAGCTTGGACTCCCTGTAGCATGTTTAAATGTAGACCAAGCCCTCAAATTTATTTATATCAGGTATGGACAATGTAAGAGGAGCTTTGACTTAGTTTTTCATGTGTAATTGGTGAATGGTTTGAGTATAATGTTTTCTCATATGGCACAAGTAATGGTGAGATCTAGAAAGCGGACTTGAGAATGGTTGAAATAAGTTAATATTTGTATAATGTTTAAAACACGGAAGAAAATTTAAAACAACCTCTTGTACCTTTTTCATCTCACATAATTATACTAGTTTGCAAAAAGTTTTATAACTGCCAATTTAAAGCAATATGTTTTGTAGCAATTATATTGCAAATTTAATAAGTGCAACAGGCTTTATAAGTAAATTACTCTGACATCAGTGATAATGGAAAACATGTTGCCTACAAGTACGTATTGAATTATACCTAAGTTTATAATTTTATTGACGAACCCTCTGAAAAAAGGAATCTAAAGTGTAATAAAACTGTAGTTGAAGAGGAATGTTCAAACTTTTGATGTCTTTGTCATGCAAAACTAGCCGTAGAAAAGTCCTTAATAGTCTAATGTTAAATTATAAATTATGTTTACATTATCATGAATAATGTTTGCATATCGTGATTTATCGTTTTCTTCAAGGTTATAAACAGCTTGAAATATGAATAACATTTTTTTTTGATAATTGCCTACAATGATGTTTTTGCTATGGTAATGGTATTAAGAATATAATTTGTTTATTAAACCTGACACTTTTATATGCAAACTCAAGTCAGTTAAATGACTCGAGGAAGATTGGCTGTTCTAGTTCCCCATTATCCATTTAGTTTTATCCTGGCTTTATGCCTTGAGGGGCAATACTAGTCTTGCGCTTTTCCATCTGCAGTAAAGTTGAAAAAATCACCACCATATAAGAACTTTATAGAGTTGTGACTTAACAACCCAACCAATCAAAGAATATGGGCCAATTTAGTTAAAGCTGCCATTGTTTTCAGTACTTTGCAATATAGACATGTAATTCTGTAACCCTTGGCCTGCTGGCAGCTACAAATTCTACCCATACAACCAGTGCAGACCAAGATCAGTCGTCCATGACGTGCTGTCAAATCATAGTCTGCACTAGTTGCTATTAAGTCAGTACAAAAATTGCGTTTGAAATTTTCTCTAAAAGCAATGAATGGCTTGGTCCAGATTGCAAGAGTGACAAGTCTGTTATTGATAATTCAATTTAGTGTTGTACCGGTTAAGAGCAAGCAGTGCTAATGAGTGATTGGTCTATGCCATCAGGTAAGGGCATTCAGTATGCTAGTATAAACTTCCGTCTGTTTTCTTGTTGGGATGCTGTTTTATGAACAATTCTTATGAAATATTTTTTATTAAAACAATATTGGTTGAATTTTTATGGTTTTGAAGCAGTTTTAACATAAAATGTCTCTGTTCTTTATCACACATGAATATTGTATGTAAACAGAACAAAATGTTCCTACAAGTCTGCTATGTTAAGCTGAGTCTATGATCAACATTAATTATTTCCTTTAAACATTTATTCATCACACAATTTATGGCTTTTATAGAATCGTTATATAGGAGTGAGATTCATGAAGTAACTGCTTTAGATATAAGTCGTTAAAATTAATACTCAGACAAGAAATTATTAGAAAGTTCTAGGATCTCTGTACGTGAAAAGTGAATTTGCAATAAGCTGGCATTGTAGAGATAATTGAAATGTATAACATAACTAGGAGAAAATCAATTCTGCCTCATTAAAACTTTAGGCATTCTTAAGAAGCTGTATGGGCTTATTTTGACGATCATTCCTGATAAAAGCTTAAGGTCTTCAGATTAGGAAGATCTTTTTATAAAGATATATTGGCAAGACTTGATTATTTTACGACTAGATAAAACGCAAACTGAAAGAACAATGAAAGTGATATCTCTAAGGGCACATTATGGAATATTTGCCAATATTATTTATACATCAGATAATACTTAGAATGCTTGTTTCATATTACTTGTAAAACTGTTATTAACACAATTTATTGACTGCTTGATTGTTATTGTTATTAATGTTTTTGTGTATCGAATAGTCCTTTCCTTTCTCAGTGGAAGTAAAAAGTTTTAAGGATGGAATCATTTTATGAACAGGAAGAAAGTCACAACAGGTTAATCTTTCAAAAATCCTTGATCTGTTTCCTTTACCATCCTTTGCTGTTTCTTGCATATTTTCACCTGCTAAGCTCAATAAGGAGAGGATTTGATTTGTAACCCAGGAGATGCTGGTTCAATCCTCCAGCTAGGCAAAATTTACAGACATTTAGTCTAATGGTCATTTATCTCTCAATGCTGTCTCAGACCTCCTTTATTATTTTTCTTGTTGGAAAAGAATGCAAATAGGAATAAATTATTGTCTTCATTAATTTCAGATATCTAAATATATATGAACAAATACATTTTCTTGGCGAGGATCCAAAAACAGTGGACACAAGACGAGATGATGAAGGTCCAATTAGAAAGAAGCATTGTGGGTCACAATATAATGTTCCTCTTACATATAACCATGCCCAGCATGACGTGGCTGGTAAGTGAAATATATAAAAGAATTGTTGTTGATACTCAATTTTCATGAAATAATAACAACTTTCAGATAATTGATAT
Source organism: Ruditapes philippinarum (assembly GCF_026571515.1). Taxonomy (NCBI): domain Eukaryota; kingdom Metazoa; phylum Mollusca; class Bivalvia; order Venerida; family Veneridae; genus Ruditapes; species Ruditapes philippinarum. Next base: position 184,886 of record NW_026856686.1, read on the forward strand.
TATTTTATTTGTTAAGTTAGCAAAATTAAAGAAAAGTTTTGATGAAAGTAAAAAATGAGCACTGATATTAGATTATGACTTTACGTATTTTCCTGAAGAACTGAAATGTATGATGCTAACATAAAAATTATTTTATTTTCAGGAAATCTTCGTGCTGGGTTTGGATTATGTACAAAATATGCTAAACACAGCGACTATGACAAATTGGAGAAGGCACTGCTGTCAGGGCTGCCTAATGAAGTTGACTTTGTTATCAATGTTTGCACATTATTATCTAACGAGAGCAAACATACACTACGTCTTGATAAATGTGCTGTACTCACAGAGCTTTTACTGGCTCATATTGGAATATTTAATAAAGGTTTGTAGGCTTCTTTTTCTATATTATTTTTCTGTTGAGTTGTTATAGGTAAAAATTTTAGATACTAAGTGACAGTCCTGTGTCTCTTTAATATTTTATAAAATTTGAGGGAGCTTGCACTTGAAATATTACTGTATATAGTGCTGTAGTATTTACCAATAATGTAATTTAGCTTTTGTTGTTGAATTCACATTATGCAAAATTCTTCTTTTAGCTCTTATTTCAAAATGGTTTTTGTTGGGTTTTTTCAGGGGACCTAGCTATGGAAAAGTTATATGAGAACGGATGGAGGAAAAATTCAGATAGAGATTTTATAAGGGTAAGCCTACATTTCCAAACCTTTTACTTGCTAATCTCCTGCTTATAAAAGTAATGTTTAATTCTGTGAAAACAAACATCTAATTCCTTTGCAATATTTGAAAAAGAATGCTGCTTATGTTTTGGATTTATCAAAGCCTTTTGATGAATTTGTCTTGCAAAAACACTGGGTCTCTGTATAATGCCTTGAATGATGTAAAGTTATAGCAAATTATTCTATATTCTTATAGCGTTGTAGCAAAGATTTGACTGTCTATATAGTATTAAATACATCTAAATCATGAATGTAAAAAATTGAAATATTTCCTAACAACATAAATTAACTGCTGTTTTTATTACATTTTAATCATGTGCCAAATGCTTTATTAGAAAGCAATATTTCAATTTAGGTACTTTGTGATGATTTTTATCAAAATACAAACAAGATATTATAGTGGTCATAGACAGCCTAATAAAGCTTTATACAGTTTTATCCTATGTTTTATTTTGATTAACTGTAATGATGAAGTTAATAATTTCTTTTCAGTTTTGGTTTGATACAGTCACTGATGTGGAAGCTAGGGATTTGATCTCATTTACTCGTAAAGATTCCAGTAAGTTGAAACCTTAGCTTTGATAAATCATTCACTGTTATAACATTAGTTGATTCATGACATAAGGGAAATTATTAGAAAGCCTGGAAGTGAAAATTAGTTTTCTCTTAAGCAGTGTATGTAAAGCTATTTAATGATTTTTGAAATAAGCTCACTTAGTGTAATTCTTTGTTAACCTTTTCTTCTGTGTTAAACTTTATGTTATAATAACACTGGAAACATAAAACGTTATTTTAATGTAACCCAATTTTACAAATATTTGTTTGGAAATAAGATGATTTTTTTCCCTAGGCTTAAAATATCCAAACTGAAGAAGAAAAAAAACTGTTAATCTATTTATGAAAAGATAGCTTGCAACTTTTTATCCCTAACCTAGGCTTCATTTTATTTATTTCGTTCTTTTAAAATGTTAAGAACTTTAGAAATATGTTGATTGCAACCAAAATTACAAAAAAAAAATACCATAATTGTACATTTAAGTCAAGAAAGTTAACTTAGAAATAAAAATTTGTCTGAAATTTACTTCTTTAATTTACTCATAGCAGTCCTAATTAAGCAACATTTTATAAATGCAAATAATCATTTTGTAGGAAATTTAACTGGAAAGGAAGTGCTACAACTTGGTAGGAATTTGGGAGTAGAAGACAAAGAGGGCATTAGAATTACACAGGTATGTAACTAGTTTGTGTCAGGGATTTATATTACTTATAATGAGACACTTTGACTTAAACTGGAAAGCTATCGGAGTGTCATAGCCACAGAGTTAAGACTGAATCTTATTTGTATCTGATAAATGAATAATCTTTTATGAAGTGACCTGACCAAAAATGCAAGCAAAATGTTTATTGCAGATCATTTCAGATCAGTTAGAATATTGAATTATTTTGAAAATGAATATTCATAAGATTTATACTGTGACTTTCCTAGGATATGCAGAAATGGGCCGTGTCATAATGTCATAACCAACATAATGGGTTTGCGACCAGTATGGATCCAGACCAGCTTGCCTGGATCCATGCTGGTCGCAAACGCACTATGTTGGTTTTGTCGTGACACGGCTCGAATAAATTTCATATTTTTCTAATCATTGCAGTTATGATTTTGTGTGATTTGTGTTTCAAAGTTTCAACTTATTATATGTAAAGAAATCATTTTGAGATATAGCTACTTCTGTGAACGCTGACACTTTAGTTTAGTCATCTTGTGTATTAATATTAAATTTTACTTTCTTTACAAATATCTGTGAATACTGTATATAGAAACAAATATTGATGAACAGCTATTTCTTAGATCTGTTGGCATGTTTAAGATTATATTAATTGCTATTACAGATTGCCATATATATTATAAATATTATATTCGGCATTTAACTTATTGCCATTTTAAGATATTGCTGTAAATCACCTAATATATTTTAAACTGACTGACAGTTAGAGAATGTTTAATGACAAGTTTACCGTATGGTTTACGAGTTATGGAGATTTTTCTAAAGACAAACTTGGCTATTAGAAGGGCTCTTTTTCAGAAATGGGAAACTCTAATTATTCTATTATATAATCATTATGAACTAATGTTTTCCTATAGAATTTTTTTAAGAAACAAATAATAGCATTCAGCTAACAAATGACACAGCAAAATTATTGTTTCTACTCAAAATGTTTGAAATATGTATATAAATGTTACCCTACCCCACCCATTTTAAGAAGTTGTTTGTTCATTTTTCTACTTGGAGGGCCTTATTCAAAATATCCCTAAAATTTACTCAAATCAGGGGCTGTTTTCAAAGTTTGCACAAATTTTTAAACAGGTATATTTGTTGCGCTTGTCAAATATAAAATACTTTTACCGTCTAGTTTTTATTTTATTAGACTTTGAAAATACAAGGTACCATATTTGATAATAAATTTGACACAATTTAGCCAATAAATACCAATAATAATTTTATAATTGAGATAAAACACTTTTTTCTTATCAAGAGTGATCTGAGAGACACAAATAATGTTCAAAGAAATAAAAAGAAAGAAAAAAAAATTGCCTCTTCCGGGGCTTGAACCCGCGCCCCTCAGTTTCAATGCAGTTGACAGTAGTTCTAGCCTATTTGAGTACTCTTCAAAGTGGAGGTAATGCATTAGGTGGGTCATACCTTAACTTATTGCCATTTTAAGATATTGCTGTAAATCACCTAATATATTTAAACTGACTGACAGTTAAGAGTTTAATTTTAATGACGTTTTTTTTTTCCTATCTGTTATAGATTGCTATCATCATAAGAAATCTGTCTTTTGATGCAGACAATATGAAGTTTCTAGCAACCAACGATCTTGTTTTCAGGTAAGTTTTGGTTTCCATGACAAAGTTTAACATATGAAAATTACAAAACCAATAATTCTTATTTTAAAATAAACTTGATTGAATATTTTTTTGTGTGTCTTGTTACCAGATTTATTAAGTAATAATGGAGCTTGGATATTGTGACATTTGAATAACTTTGACAAAAATGTAACTATATAATGTTGTTGTTATAAGTATCTTGTCAGAGTTTTATGTTTGATGCCAGATATTATACTATTCCTTGAAGTATTAAGAAACTATATATATATATATGTAATTTTTCAACAGTTACATGCAGATATCTAAATTATATAATGGATTTGCCTATCCCTGCTGTCTTTTCAAAAGTTAAGGGATTATAATATCAAGAATTAGAAAATTGAGCTACCAACAGTATAGAGCCTGGTCTTACTTCAGGGGCAAGTCCTTGTTTCCTTGAGCAAGAAACTTTACACTCATTGCTCAGTACTGGTTGGTTCCAGGAACGGATTCGAAAGTGTGTCTATAAGCTTATAGCTTCCTACACAATCGAACTAAAATAAATTCTGTATAAACCAAACTTTAAGGATGCACCGGCTTGCCTGGCTCTATACTGATTGAAAAGGCTAAATTAATTTCTATTTTGGTGGGGTAAGGGGTTATTGTTTATAAATGATTTAATATTTATTCATCACATGTCTTTATGTATATTTCTCCGTACAGGTTCTTGTTACTATGTTTACACTGTACATATGGGTCTTTACGTCAGCTGGCATTAGATACATTGGGCAACCTTTCTGCACAGTTCATACTGGATCCATCAGATTCTTTCAAATCTGAGGCTATTCTATCCCTTGTAGTGAAGTGTATCACATCCTCAGATAAATTTGCTGTAGTTACAGGTATGTTTACACTATTGAAGTTATTGTTGTGTCCACACAACTGCCAGTGCTGTGATGTGTCTTCCATTTTGTTTTCATTTTGAATAAGAGTATTAAATTCTCACTATTGTTGCTGTTCTTGGAATGTGAGGATATCTTTTTTGTTTTCAGTGAAATAATGATATTACAATTTAAGTCTTCCTGTTGTTTGTAAAATATTTTTAAAATAAATCATAGGCCTACATAAGAATTTACGTAATAAGTAAGAATAAGGGGTTAAAAAGAAGGTTTATGGTAGTTAAATTTAAATCCTCATTACCTACCCAAGCTATAACTACGAATTGATATTGGTTACGGTAGCAACTAGATATACAAGTCATTTTAATAAATTAATTGAAATATAATTGACTTAAAGAGCCTATCACAAGTCCATAGCTTTTTCTAGACAAGATTTCAATTATGTACATTTTATTAAAAAGTCAATCCTTTGTATTGATTTAGAACACAAATATGGTATCATGTTCTAACATCTATTTTCAGGGTTGGAGATGGTTAGCAAGTTGAGTAAACAAGAGGAGAATGAATACGTGATCTCAGAACGCCTGGACACAAATATATACGAGGAGATAGCCAAATATTTGACCATATCAGATATACAGTTAATAGTTTACAGTCTAGAAGCTCTGTATCAACTGTCAGAGATTGGCGAGGAAACAAATAGTAAAATTGCTGAAGTTTCAAACACTGTTGGTAAGAGAAATAATATTTTTATATGTTAATTAGGCTGTTATGTTGTATAAAATGAGGTCACATCTGTGTAATTTTATTGGTAAGAATAAAAGAAAACATAATTATGTCTGCATTTTGTTGCCTGATTAACCTAAACCTTGTTGAATTGAAGAACTTTTTTCAGTGATAATTATAAAGGAATAAATTTGTGGATTTTTTTCTTAGATGTTTTGCAAAAAGAAAGTTGATAATCTCCTCAGATATGTTTAGAGAAAGAAGATTTAAAATCAAACTTTAATTATTTTTGTTTTCACTATATACTTGATCTTTTCAAAAATTCACCTTTAGCTATTGAAATTGATGTTTTTCACTCCAAGTTTCTAAAAATGTTTTATTCTAAATTCTTTATATTTTACATAAATTGTGCACTAATGAGGTCAGAGAATTTCATAATCAGACTATTTTACTATCTATTTATAGATACTCTAGTGTCACTGATCACAGTAGAGGCCCAGTCATATGGTCCTAACTCTTTGATTGGTATCAAAGTTGTGGAATATTGTCCGCCTCCACATCTGACGGGAGGAGTCACGGAGGGTGTACCGGCGGCTGTAGGTCCGCCTCCTGGAACAGGAACGCCTCAACCGTCACAAAGTCAACCTCCTGGGCAGCAGGGGTCAATGATACATGCAAGTTCACTGAAAAGTAAGTAAATTCTTTATGCTATAAAATTTCTATAGGACAAAGATTGTAGACCTAACACTTTGTTTACTGTGTTATAGTAATTGACATGTTTTATATATTCAAAATATGACTTGTGGCGAGGATTGTTAGTTAATACTGACCTATTCATATCATATGATGTATTTCTTGCTCATTTCAATGGTGAAAGTATTGCTCGCAATTTGTACTTTAGTGCAGAATTACCATATCATGTATGTAAGTTATGAATCAAATGCGCATTTATGAATTTTATAATTTGTATATAACAATATTTTTATAACAGATCAGATGCTCATAATCAATGTTAATTTGACATTTTAGAAGGTGACTCGTCTGATGATAAGGGAGATAAATCAATACCAGATACTCCTACCGCTCTATCTCCTATGGAAACTACAGCTTGTAACTGGTAAATATTTGTTAGATTATATTATCAATTAAAAATCTAATCAATTCTTTATAAATCTGAGAAAACTTGTCATATTTAAATGTTTAGACATACATGTAGTCTTTTATATATCTGAAATGCTAGAGGTAAGTTAGTTTACAGAGCCGCTGTGGATGTAGGCCGAAAATACATTTAATAAATAAATTAACATAGACCAAACTAAGAAATGTTAAAAAGAAAGATGTCTTTCTTTTTCTTGAAAGAAAATGATGGTGTAAGAATTCAGTAGTCTTTGTTGATATAACGACAACTTTTGATAAAATTTCTTTTGTTATATTCTATACTAGATGATCAAAGTTACAATGAGCAGTGGCCTAGTGGTTAAGATGTCTGTCTTTCAACCAAAGGATCACGGGTTCAAGCCCTACTGTTCTCTCATATGACACTTGTAATGGTTTGTTCCAGTAAGCAAGACTCATAGGTGGTTTAAATATGCAATAAATTATTTTTCACAATTGAGTTTAAATAAATGATGTTTAATCTATTGTTACATTATACAATTCAGGATGAAAGCTAACTATGAAGTGCATGATTCCTCAGTTACAACCCACATATCCATGTACAAAGAGTATCTCAGCTTCTGTAAGAGATTCCAACTTAACCAACCTCTGGCCTCCCAAGATTTCCTCAAGTGTCTCAAGTAAGTCAAAACTTAATTTATAATATTATGTTTTGGTAAAGTTTTAAGTGATGCCAACATTGTTTTGGTAAAAAAAAATGACTATAAAGCTTAAATGGTGGAGTAAGACCTTGGGCGCTCATTTGTCCATTCTTTTAAGTATGATAAGGCACCTGAGAAAAACCACAGACCTTCCACCAATTCATAAATCATATGAATTAGAAATAACAAGTTCAATATGTCCAGGCTCTATACTATTTACTATTTTTGAAATGGGATATCATAAGCAGTAACAAATGACAAATCCAAAAAAAAAAAAAAATGTGTTATTGTTATATCAGGAAATAGTGAGAAAAAGATGTATGTGTGTAATAAACAATCATTATTCATTCAAAATTATATTAAAGGTGCCAGTTGAATTTCCTGAATTTTTGAAAACAAAGTATTACACAAGCAATATATATTGCTATTTATGACTGATTCCTGTTGATTTTGTACTAACATGTGTCTATTTTAGAACGGTATTCCCAAAGACGAGCAGTGCTATGGCAGTCAAAGAGGGTGGAAGCAGGGAGATGTGTGTTTTGGGTGTCAGAAAACGAGCCCAGCAACTTCCTTTCTCTATCTCTTGTCCAGGTATGCACTTCTCATTCAGATACATTTTCTCTTCAGTAAAATGGTATAATTTTGTGGTAAAATACTGTCATTAAACGTAGAATATTAAATTTTAAGAACTTAAAAAATAAGATATATTATTAGTGGTTTAAAAATTAAGATTTAAAGGGAAAATAATGTTCTAGTGCAAAAACATTATTATATTGATTAGTTTGTTTTGAGGCTAACTACAAAAATGTATTTGAATTTATAATTGCCAGATAATCTTGTATTGATTTATTTATAACTCATAGTCCATTTGAATGATTGCCTTAATGCAATTAATTGCCATGGACTTAAAATATATGATAGTAAAATGCTGAGGTGGTTTTCCTGTTGGTTTTGTTGTGGTAAACATATTAAATATATATTCACAAAACATGTTCTAGATATAAAATATTCATTATCTATACTTTGCGGTTACAAAAACGAAAAATGTCAAGTTTAAATGACGATGAATTTGTGTATGGTTGCTTTTTACTATTTTAATATACACAGTACATTTTAACTTTACTCAAATTTACCAAATTACCTAATTGAACATGTCCATCTTTCACTCTGGACAAAACCATTTATTATTTTTAGGGGAAATTTCAAAATATGTACTGACTGAAGGCAAACAGTGCATACCATAATCATACAGCATAAATGTGCCAGATGATCTTGGTCTGCATTGGTTGCATGGCTAGAATCAGTTGCTTTGAGCAGAAATATGAATTCAGAATTTTAGTTCATTTAATTCATTTACAAATCCTGTTTTAGAAAGGATTGCCAAGAAAATTACTTATTCATTGAATATTTTTTTTATCTAGATTTCTAAAGTTTTGTGAATATATTCAAACTTGGCTCTATTGTTGTAGGTCTTTCTTGCATGCATTGTGTGTGATTTTTCACTGTAAATAATTCATGGGATTTTTTTTCAATCAATGAAAACTAATGAATTATTTATTGCATGTTCCTGGTAAATATTGTTGCAGAATAATGACATTGAAAAGCCTCTGCATGTATTTGGGATTCTAAATTACATGACTGACGAAACAATTAAAAAAAAAAAAAAAAAAAAAGAACTAAAAAAACAAAGGAAATAAATTAAGCTTTATGATTATATTCAAGAAATAATTGATTTCAATTTTAATCTTTTTTTAAATGGCTGTAACAGAAAAGGTCTGCAAAAATTCAAAGGAAGAAAACAGAAAAGAGAATTTAGGCATTTTCTGAACATATTTGTACGGACTTAATTTAAGGACTATTGTTTTGTGGTATAAATGATTACATTAGAAGTTGGTTGTATACAGAGAGGCATTTTAATTGACATTAGTAGGTTCTTAATATTAAATGTGGTTGATTATTACAATACAGTCAAATTTTAGATGATGCTCAAAATTTATAATTAAAATCGTAATTTTATTTTCTTTGACCGTTAATATGCTAAATATCTTAAACTTGAATAAGATAAGGACTTTTTAAAGCGCAGTATTTACTCTTCAAAGTAACAGAAAATGAAAAAAGTGAGAGAAGTGAATTCAAGATGTAGTCATCGGGTAGTTGACAAGTTCCCTGCAGAATTTTGAACCGTCAATTAGAAGTGTTACAATCTGAAGAAGAAAAAACAACACAAAACTATATTTAAATAATGAAATGCTAAAATTTGGCAGACTAGAGAATAGAGTCTTATTAGACTTTGTAACTGCATTGGCCTAATAATTTGCCTCAAACACCTGGAAGAATTGGTGGTTGCTATGAATAAGTTAGAATGAGTGGGGTTTTATTTTAATACTTGTCCAAGTCTTGATTTAATAAAACAAGCAGAATGAGTTTCAGTTTGAACCGTTTCAAATGATTAAGACTGTTGTTTTGCTTAGAAAGTAAGAGACTGTAGATAGTTACATGAGGGATAATTGAATTATTATAGTTGTTTAATTATTGTATTGCTGTGCTAATTGTTTGTAGGTAAGTTTTATATAAATGCTGGTACAATGAGCTTCCTTTAAAGGAGAGAAGAACAATTACAAGTGAAGATTGATTCTATGATCAGAATTATTAACTCAATTTCTTTGGATATTTTATTTCACTGATAATTGAAACTGCCTACTAAAAACTTTGCAAAGATTTCCTGCAAGTTATTTACAAATAAATGTTAGGTAAACCATTTAAAATACCAAAATCAGTAAAAAAATATCAGTAGTACAGAAAATTCCTGTTATTTTTAATGTCATTTACAAGTAAACTATTATAAAAATGAATCTCATTGTATGCGCTGAGGAGCTGTTTTGATTGAAGTTTGTTAGTGTTTTTCTTTTTGTTTTATTTTGTTGCCTGGATGTTGTGCTAGAGTGTGTTTCTTTGCTATGATTTCAGTTACAAAACCTGCCTGTAGTGTGAGTATACCTCCCAGTATCCCCTCAGTTAGACCTCTCAGCAGTGCTATACGCTCACCTAACCTGGCTCAACGGCTGGCTTCACCTCTGCCTAGGCCAGTAATGTCAATGCCAGTTAGACCCCCTGTTATGCCACGACCTCCACTCTTTAACCCAGGTGTTCCAGGGCAGCAGACAGTGCAGAGACCAGTGAACCCGTTAACAGCACCTGTACAGAATATCTCCAGCAATACCATTACTATGCCGACATATGCCAACACAGGTGGAATTCTTGCACAAGGATTTGTCTCAAGCCAAGAGAGTAGTTGTGTAACCAGCACTGTTGTGAATACACCCCCATCTTCTAAATCAAAGCCAGTAGTTGTTAAGCGTAAGGGAAGCAGCAAGAAAAATGCTCCAATATTACCACGACCTGAACAGAATGCTTCAGGCAATCTACCGAATATTGTACCAAGAATAACGCCTAGTAATATTAATCAGCAAACAGTAGTTCAGCAACCAGTTATACAAAATGTTCAGTTCACTACTCAAGATGTAGTGTACCAGACAGTTGACGCACAAAATCCCGAAGCAAAAGTTATGGTGAAAACATTATTAGCTAAGAAAATACGTCAGGGTAATGTTATAATTCAACAACCTGTTCAGGGAATGATGAATGTTGATTTAAGTGGCGCAGGAGATGGTCAGACTATTCAATACCAAACAGGATTTCCACAGTCCCAAACTACGTACATTCAGTATGCTGCACCTAGCAGTACAATACAGACTGGTGGTCAAACTTTCATTCAGTCTCAGCCCACATCCCAAGTTCAAACCTACGTGGTTCAGCCTGGTGATGTTTACGTTCAAGGTCAGATACCAGCTTCTAGTCTTAATACACAAATGGTAGCTCAACAAGCACCTATGATGGTTGCACCTCAACAGCAAATCCTTACTCAGTCACAGGGTATGGTTTCCCAGCAACAAATGGTGGTAAATTCACAGCAACCAGTGTTTGTTTCACAGCATCAATTTATGACACAGCAGCCACTCATTCAGTCTCAATCCATGCCGAATCCTCAGTTTGTAACACAGCAAGTCGTGGTACAACCACAGATGACAGCTGATTTGCAGACATCTCAAATTCCATTACAAATGTCATCATCATCATTATCATCAGCTCCATCAAATATCGCAACTGCATCATTATCGCTATCATCAGTGAATTCATCAACGGGAGCGGTGTATTCTGTTAGTGCTAGTCAGTCAAATGTTAATTACACAGAGACAAATAACTCCACACTGTCAAATGGTCAGCAATCTCTAAATACTGGTATTTTTGAAGATGTTGTCAGTGACGTGCAAAAAGTTGAAAACAATCCAAGTGAAACTGATTCATTGAAACCGTCCAGTGTTGAAAATACAAACAATTCTACCAGTAATTTGGAATCTGAATCAAAACTAGATCTCTCTTCAACTGATGCTGTTGCAGAAATAGAATCTGCAGTAGGATCAATCATGGACGATGGTTCAGAGTCCCAAGATGAGCCTGTAATGATAGAAAATGACGGAAATGAGTTAATGTTTGAGCAAAAATACCAAGTGAATAGTGAGAGAGTTCAGTATGATAATGTAAATAACACTACTGAAGTGTATGAGTCTGACGAAGCTGCCATGGCTGTTGAACAGCTTGAACAAATGGAGCATTCTGGTGAAGTAGATGAAAATGATCTGGTTGAAACTGTTACAAATGAGTGTACTGAAGAATCAATGGATATTAATGAAAGTAATGAAGCAATTGTTGGAAACGATCAAATGTTAAACGATCAAATAACAGATAATGAAGAGTGTGTTTTAAATGGGGATTTTAAAGAAAGTAGTGTAGAGAAAGAGGCATTAGTTTCTGATGCTGAATTGATTGCCAAGTTCAGGTCAGAAACACCAATTAATGTTCCAATAGTATCAGAGAATGGCTTGCTTGAACAGGACTTTGAAGCAAGAATGGCAGTTGAGAATCTCTTAAAAGATGTAGAATTTAAAGTAAGTTCTACAGATGAAGATAGTTTAGAAGGCAATGTGAATGTAATTCTGTGTCAGACTGAAAATCCAAGCTCAGTGAAAACTACAAGTTCAGGTGGTGACAATGAAATTCCGCCGGTTGAAGACAGTGAAGATAGTGTTGTGTCAGAATCTCAAACAATTTCAAAAACTAATGTAGTAAATCATAATGGTCCATCTATCACAGACAAATCATCAGAAAACAATTCTCATGTGTTACAAAATGGCATAGACAATGGCGTGAGTAAACCATTACTGAATGGTGACATAAGTTCTCCTGAGTGTCCTTCAGTGCCTTCCCCTGGGTTAGTAAATGGGGGAGAAACCACAAAACTAGTCAATGGAATAACTGAGGAAGATATTGATACCAAATCTGTTGATAAAATTATCAGAATGAACGGAGTGGTAAATCATAAAGTGTCTCCTGTATCTCCTATAAAACAGGAGGAAACCAAAATTGACTCTGAAAACAATGTTGAGAAAACAGATGAGTCATTAGAACAAACGATATTAAATAAAAGTGAGGATATTTTAGCACAAAGCATGATAGATAGTAATATAGATAAGAATAGTGAAGACAGCAATGATCAGACTGAAAAGTGTGAAAGTGTTTCAAATAAAGATGATAAGACATTGTCTGATGGGGACATTCTGGCACGTAGTATTTTTGAAAATGATATTCAGCCAAGTGACTGTGAAATGCCAGAACCTGAACCAACCAGTGTGACGGCAGTAGTTAAACAAATCATACCAAATACCATGTACGGCAATATAATGACTGTTCAAATTAACAATAATACTATACCCATTACATTTACGAACAATGCCATTATTTCATCCAAAAACTCGTTAGGTAATCAAATTAATGTGTGTAGTTCTCGGCACATCCCGACACCGGAATCAGCGCGGGACGGGGAATTGAGTTGTGATAGCACCACATCATCAACAGCTAATTCAGACTTGAGTTCCGTAGTTAGTGATAAACATTCCATAGCTGTCTCACAGTCAAAAACTAGCCATAAAGACTCCAAGAAATCTCTCGCCAGTCCTAAATCTAGTGATAGTGGTAAAAAGTCGAAAGCGAAGAAGCGTAGTCGGAGCAAATCTGGTGGTAGTGGATCGACTGACTCGCGACCTTCATCTGCTACATCACCAGCTGCTGCTTCATCATCACTGCCAGAGTACATGTGTGAATGGACTCAGTGTAAACAGTAAGTGTCATTTCTTTTACTTAAAACCGAAGGTTCCCCCAGGGACTTTTGTTTCTTTCATACTGTAACCTTAGTGCAGTATTGGGTTAAGTCCTAAATTTAATAGGAGTATTGCACTAAGGTGAGTATATGAGAAAGGTATTCAGCTGAAGTTCGAAAAGTCAGTGGTTTTACTTGGGTGCTTAACCTGTGCCACTTAAAACCGAAACAACTTGGTAAACATGTATTCAAAAATGATTATTTTATATTGTTGTAACATGTAAGGTTTTTTTGTTTTCAAAATCCAATATTGCATTTTTATCTGCAAATATCAAAATACATTTTTGATGTTCATGAATTTGGCAATATTGATATTGATCAATTATGTAAATACTTGTGAATTTTATTATTTTTAAGTGATAGCATTATGAAAAATGTATTTATATCTTGGCCAAGCATAAAGTTTTATTTGCATGTAGTTCTTATAGTTGATGGATTTACATCTGTTGCCAAAATGTTGATGAATATGCTTTTAAAAACTCTAGGGCTTGTTGGTTCAATGCATACTTCATGAACACGTTATGCTTGCAGAGTGGTTATGCTGTCAGCAATGACACTTTTATTTGAAAATAAGTTAAAAAAATAGTTTAAACCATCATTAATAAGTACATAGAATTTGATGAAAAAATGGTTTATATATGAATCTGTTTGTTTCTCTCCTTTTAACCATTAACCTGCTGAAAGTTAAAAGCCCTTGCCACCAGTATAAAACCAGACCAGCCTACACTTCTGTACATGATGATCAGGATCTTATATTATTGGTTGACCAGAATGGAAACTGGACAAGACGATTCAAGAAATTCAGCTGGTTAATGGGTTAAACAAACCATTTCATGTATTTAGACAGTATCATTAGCATGGAATTGAAAATACCATAATTTTGTATAGTTTTTGTACTATATACAAAACATTGTCATAATTTGTTGTGTCTTATTCAGGTGCTTTGACAATGCTCGTAGTGTATTTTATCATGTGTGTAGTACCCATCTGAAGACGGAGTATGATGGGTTGTGTAAATGGGAAGGTTGTGAATCATTAGTCAGGAAAAGATGGTCTCTCTTTACTCATGTACAGGTATGTTTCTGTTTATTTGTTCTTAAAAACTACACTTTCACCAGATTGTCTGATTTTAGGCCACAACAATGGAGTGATTTAATGTTTTGTTGAAATGCTTTGTGATCTTTGCGTATGGATTGGCTGATGTGTAACCTTTTCAACTAAGGGGTTGCAACTGTACAGAATTGTATTGCATTCCTACATACTTAAATATTGTAATTTGACGAATGAACAGATTGACTGTCTGTCATTCAAGGCTTTAAACAGTTGATGGCTGCATGTTTATTATACAAGTAAACTCTGTTAACTGTTTTCAGTAATTTAAAAGGAATAATTTTGACTTAAGTAAACCATAATTTGGTTCTATTCAGTTCTAATCTTTAGCTCAGTTATAAACTATAGACAAATTATGAAATTTAAAAACTTCATATAATACTTAGGGTGATAGTTGACAGTAAAAATTGTTTTTCCCTTAATTTCTAATACTACCATTTTCACTTGTTTTGAACAAGTTTGAATTAAGAATTTTGTATGTTTACTATAGGACCATCATTGTTCAGAAAGTTCTCTTCGGGTGGCTGCTCAGCGCAGATTACAGTCATTCCAGACTGGTCAGAAGATAGCCGCCCCCACCATTCCAGCAATGGTTTATCCTAACGATGCAGCTAATCAGGCCATTAAGAGATTCCTACCTAAACCACCATATCCAGAGTTCTTGGTAAGTTTTGTGAATTCTTCCAGCTGGTATTAATTGTATTAAGTTTTTACAACATGATTAACAACTATGATAGATATGTGTACATGGGCTTCTCCTTCCTTGAATTTAGAACTGTTGATTGTAAGGATTCAAAATGGCAATGTGGCCAAGTGGTCAACACGTCAGACTAGTAATCTAAGGATTGCTGAGCCCATATGTTCAAACCCTGTCAGGGGCAAGCTGTTGTTTCCTTGAGCAAGAAACTTTACATTCATTGTTTAGTAGTGGTTGGTTCCAGGAACGGATTCAAGAGTGTTTCAATAAGCTAATAGCTTCCAACACAATCAAACTAAAATTAATTTGTATAAACGAAAATGATTAAATTTTTGATATATTTAACCAGTCATAGTATAGAGCCTGATGTTACTTTATGGATGTTTAGGCTGGCTTGATTCTGTATTGGTTGGTGCCATGAGCACATCAGGACCATCATTCGCAAGTCTAACATTTAAAATGTTATGTTTATCAATATTTACTGTCTTTTGACTTTGTAACAGATGAAAAGGTCAATTTAGAGCAGTTAATACGTCAAGAATATGTATTTCATTCTGTAATAATCTTTCAAATGTGAGGTTTATTTTGATTGAAAAATGTAAGTTTTAAAAGTAAATGAAAATTGTACATGCCCATAATGATAATAGACAGCTTGTCAAGTGGATCTTGTGACTGAATTATATTAAATTTATGTAGTATATTTTTTGTTAAATTCATTCATGGAAAAAGAATTAAAGCTATGATATATGTTATTGTATTACAGGAAGGAAGAGAAGGGCCAGTCACCAAACATATACGTCTCACCTCAGCTCTTATCCTACGTAACCTGGCTAAATACTCCGCTGCTGGCAGAAGGTAGGCATTTCGTTAATATTGACAGTGATACTAGGTAGTCTTGCTTCAAAACTGATTTAAAATAAGCTACTTTCTAAAGATGATGCAGTACTTTAATCAAAGATAATAGTATTGGTTAGATCTTATTAATAAAATGAAATTTTATTGTATGTTTTGAAAAGCATTGGTTTGTAATGCCCCCAATTGGGGTGATACAGAATAGCCCTTATTCGTGGACTGACAAAACAGTGGAATAAACAGTGGAATGAGGGGGGTATCCATATCTTATGAACACATTTCTAGAGTATTAATATGTCAGTATAACAGGTGTTACAATTTCTGCAGTAAGGTACATAAGATACTTTTGTAACTGTAATAAAATTACAAAATTTGACTTTTAATTCCTTTTCTTCAATACTTCCACAACAGAATGAAATAATGTTTCATTAGACTTTAAGAATGATATGATCATATTTATAACATTCAGTATTTAAGAATATTTTAATTTTTTGTTACAGTTTACTAAAGAAACATGAGCGAGTGATCAGCTATACTTGTATGAGTGCCGTAGAATCGTCAACAGCTCTTGCCAAATGCCTTCACGAGATCGTCAAAGACCAGTGACCTATTCTTGTCTCTAAATAAGACTGTAACCAATGAACGTACGATAATCTCAGCATCAGACTGTGTACCAGTCCGGGATTCTGCCAGAAAGTGACCACAACCAGTCCAAATAACCTATTTTTGGACAATGAAAAACTAGAGTAACAGCTTATAAAGGTGCAGACTAAACAACCAGTAGAAGAACTTAAGTGTAACTGATGTTATGTGAACACTTATCTGTTGTTATGTTTGTCCCTGTAATGTTATAATCCCTGTGGACCAGTGGTGTTGAGAAGTCAGTCAAACTTGGTTCTCTCGTTGTTTTAAACTTACAAAGCCATTCTTAACTTGTGAATCTGTAATAAGTCGAGAAACTACATTCTGTTAAAATGAAAAATTTAAAAGAGCTGTGTCAAAAAGAAATATGGTTTACGCTTTAAATTTTTTAATCTCCTTAAAATACCTCAGTTGATTATGTACAAGCATGTACATTATTTGTATTTAAGTTTGAGATTTCAATTCATAAGATTAACATAATTGATGATAAAAGCAATTTATTATTAACGGGCAAAATATGTTGATATGAAACTCTGCAATTATTTGTGGAGAAATTGTGAGATTCATTGTAGTGGATATGATAGATTTGGGAAGTTAGAAGTCCTACTGTTTAACAAGTGTGACTGTATTGTAGCTTATAGAGATACCAGTCTTAAAGAAATGAGCCGCGTCACGACAAAACCAACAAAGTGCGTTTACGACCAGCATGGATCCAGACCAGCCTGCACATCCGTGCAGTCTGATCAGGATCCATGCTGTTCGCTATCAGTTTCTCTACTTGTAATAGAGTTGGTAAGCGAACAGCATGGATCCTGATCAGACTGCGCAGATGCGCAGGCTGGTCTTGATCCATGCTGGTCGCAAACCCATTATGTTGGTTTTGTCATGACGCGGCTCAAATGGCAACTTGTAGAAGTAGTTGCCACTAAATCTCTAAAAGAGTTAAATGTCAGGTCTACAAACTTATAAGGTTAGGAGGACAGGTCTTTTATCATTTAACATTTTCTCTTGAATTATTTAGTTTCAGAATTGTTGAGAGGTATTTGATAGACAAGTGGTTTATAGGTATATAAGTTCCATTCTGTGTTTAAAGATATTAAACAAAATGCAGAGATTTTTGTAAAGGTATTATCAATGTTTACTGACAGACTACTCTAAGACAGGTGGAAAAGTTTATTTTTGTCCCATACTTTAAAAGTATTATTTTCAAGAAAATGAAGTGGTAGACTATATGTGCTTTGTGAATATTGACTCAAAGATTATAATGTTACCTGATTTACTCCTGAATTTGGTATCAAAGTTTGATGCCATAGAATTCAGTAAGATGAATTGTGCATTATGAAAGTAAGATTTCAAATCAAATATCGAGGTATTATCTGGTAATTTGGTTGTGGTATTTTTTTTTTCATTTTTTTTTTTTTTTTTTTTACTTTTTAAGTTAAAACATGTGCTGAAATTCAGAGGTGCTTTATTTTTATCTACCGCAAAAAAGGGCAAGACTTGATGACAGATGTTGTATTTTTATCATGGTAGGCACTACTAATTCTTAGTACAGCAGTCAGCTTGTCTATATTTCCGCTGGATAAGATAGGTGTAGTTCTAAGCTCAGGTGAATATTTATGAATGGTACATCATGCCGGGAAGCTGGTTTCCATTTCCTGTATTATACTTTCTGAAACTATTAGTTACTATTGATATTGTTTAACCCTTTGTCTGCTGGCAGCAACTTAAGTATTTTATCTGCCTGCACTGCCAGCATTTCCAAGTTGTCTGATCGTTGTCTGCACTGTTTGCTATTCAGTCAGAACTTATTTTGAAATTTTACCTAAAAATGATTAATGGCTTTGTCCAGATTGAATGATGGACAAGTCCATTTTAAGATATTTAGCGTGGTAAAGTTTTAATATTTTCTAAACCCAAATCCTGCTGAAGATAACTAATGGACTTTGTCTGCTCACTTTTCTTGTTTTTGGATCTGCCTCCAGGATTAGGGATTGAATGATTTTAAAATTGAGTGACCAACAGTATACCATTAGGTCAGTTCTGACCAAGGTACATGTTAGGTCATAAACAGATGTCATATGCTGGTGTCATTATTACAGCAAGGCAGGTCAACCCTCAACCTGCGGGAACTGAAGTTGATAGCCCTCCAAGCCGTTTGACCAGGCCTTACACTGTTGGTAGCCAAATTATTGTGATCTTCATTCTGAATTCCCTTAAATATCAATTGGTCTGTTCCAAATTCATAGCTGGACAAGTTCATTACAAAAATGCAGCACCGTGAAGGTATTTTACACAAAAGCTACTCAAAACCATTATTATGTACAGATTTTTTTATATATGAGAATTGTATCTCTGTTGTTTAGTTTATCTTCCCTACTTTGTTAATTATTTATTTTTTTTTTTGCACAATTGTTGAACTACATAATACCCTACAAAAATAATGAAATTGGCTTAGAAAATTTAAGAATTTCATAATTTCTATTTTCTATTGTATAGTTCTCCCTCACAAGTCACGTGGAAGTGTATCATAAATTACTATGGATATTTAACAGTATGATAAAATATTTCTTTAATTTTAATGAAATTCTAAAATGTCTGAAGAAAACAATCCATATTTTATTGAATTAGACAAAAAGTAATGAATTGTTTGCTATATGTTATTATTTATATTTGCTATAGAAAAAGTGGCATTTTAAATAGACTTCATGCTGGTTTTCAGCAGTGTTCAAAGGGAGAGAACTGTGGGTAACTGTTTGGACCAGTAATGAAAATTATAGGTGCAATTATCTCCCTTGTTGATTGCATTAGGTTCTAGAATAGTATCTTTTTCTTTAGTTAACTCGATGTTTTTTCATCAAATAGCATAGAATAGAAATCTGTGAGTGTTTTTTTTTCACACTGATATGGAAAATATTTCCCTGTACACGCTGAGAATATCATAATTTTCACACTTTTCAGTGAGATATATTTCATATCTACTCTAAGCAAATACCCACTCTTAATTAATCAGAGAACTTATAAATGATGCTTTATACTGTAATGCCCAAAGTGTTCAAAATATTTTGTGTAAATGTAAATTTTTGTGTACATTTTATACATATAGTGTTGTAGAGTTGTCAAATATGTATATTTTGTCTTATTTATTATTATCTTGCGAGTGAAGAATACAAAACAAAATGTCCTGATTTTTATATTATAGTTGCTGGAGTGTGTATTGTGAGGAATTAAATGATTCTTGCATAAAGAATGGCCATCAGATGAAATTTAAACTTTTCTGAAATAAACTTGAGCAGTTTCTCTAATGATTTTTATAACGAAACTGAAGAAATGATTAAATATTATTATTCATAGAATTTTCGCAGATATTATGTCACACATCTTAAGTTTTAATTAGGCAAATTTTGAGGGGAAAAAAGAACTTTTTTTTTTTTTTTTAAAGATGATATATTAAAATGGAAATATATTTCAAAGCAAAAAGAGAAGATATTTTTGATAAATAATTGGATTTCTATATACCAATATAACCAGTTAATGTTTGGAAATCCACGATGATTATAATAAACTAAAAGTCTGATAAAGTATGAGTTAGTCAATACATAAATTTATAAATACTGAAGATGCAATTTTTTGAAATACATGTGATGAATGATCAATGAGCTTATATCTATGTTGCTGAAACCAAAAAATGATGATGAGCTATTGCCAACATTATAGCAAGGCCAGCCTGCACATGCGGCCAGCTTTTAATTTTCCTATCTATAATTTATTATCAAAAAAAAAATACTCTGGGCAGTTACAGAAATGGACGCCGGACGTGTCCATGTAAAGATTAATAATTAAGCAGGTTAAAGGTTAAATATTTAATTTTTGAGGAACTAGGCGGGAATTGCAACATTGATAACTGTTTCACAGATTTGTTGGTAAATATTGAATAAATGAAATTCGCAAGATCATTTCATAATCAAAACCAAATATCCTTACTCTTTTCTTTTCTTTTTGTCAGAAATTTCATGAGCTTATTATTTTCTATATTTTTATATTAAAGTGTTAGTAAAAAAAATGATATGAATTTAGTATTGAGGACGGTGCAATACAGAAAAGAAAAAAATATATATATGTTGTTATATGTAGCAATGCATGATGGGATATTGTTTATAGTGCTGACAATGAAGTATATAATGGACGAATGAAATGTTATTCACTGGGTGAAATTTCTGGATTACAGAGGAGAAAATACATTATTTACATTTTAAAATCGTATAAACACAAATTACACAAGTTTGCTTTGTATATTGCTTGAAATAAATGTGCAATTTTTTTATTACCTAAATATAGATTTTAACAAGTCGGGGCCTTTGTACATTTTGTAAATTCCTTTTTTTCCTCTCCTGTTGTCAGAAAGCTGTCTACAGTTCAAAAATGGTAGAATGTTTTGAGAATGTGGAGAAATAAAATTGAGTGCTTGTTGGTGAATATGAATGCATTAATTGTTTATGTGTATCAGAAGTAATGTCATGTTCTCTCAAATATTGTCTGTGTTTACTTAAGATATGATTTATCAAGATGTCATACCATATTTCATTGTTTTATTTCTTGTAGAATAGATGTTATGATGACAAAAATGTTTCTAAATTTAGAAAAATAAACCAATCATTGCATTTACATGAAAACACAAATATTTGTTGTTTTTTGCTGACTATACAAAATGTTGGTGATTGGAACGCCCAAATTAATGGGTACCAACTACCTACCCTGGGCTTATTTTGAGTGTACGCCAAGATGTGGTTTAGGTCAAAGGGATTACTATCAGCAGGGGTTTATGGGAGAGGAAACATGGATAGAAGAGTTTTTCAGTGTTTAAATCTTTTATCGAAATCTGATGACAATTATTTCCGTCTAATGTAATGAATACGACATCAAGTTCTATAAAAACCACAATCGTTTATTTTAAGCTCATCTTTCCTTCGTGGTGAGCTATTGTGATGGCAATGTATCAGTGACCGTCTGTGTTCAGTGTTTGATTCGTTGTTATCCATGCAACCAGTGCAGACCAAGATCAGCTTGCTCATTCGTGCATTGAAGATTATAGCACGGTAATTGTTCAACAACATGTCCTAAACACGCTCCACACTCGGCAGAAACTACAATGCCCGCAGCCTAAATATATATGGAGTGCATCACCTAGGGTATATAAATCATATCCCAAATTTGCCCACATACTAGGTATCACTTTCTTTATTCCGGTATAATATTCCATAGGCAAATACATCTTAAATCATCCGTTATGAGACTTTAAGAGGGGCATTTTTATGCCTCCACAAAGTGGGGAGCATATAGCGTTGCACTTGTCCGTACGTCTGTCCGTCCGTACGTACCGAAATCTTGTGAACGCAACTCGTCTTAAACCGGATGGCAGATTTTGCTTAAACTTCCAGGGATGAACAACCTTAATGTGTAGATGGTAGTAAAGGAAGGAATTTTTGCTGCGACCAAAATAAACAGAATTATGGCCCTTTGTTGATTTTTTCACTATATACCATATATATGTTGTCAGTGGGGGCATCCGTGTCCTTTGTACACAGTTCTAGTTTTAATTAGTGGCAACACCTAATTTTAACCATGATTTGCACGTGAAAGTACATGTACAATATATCATTGGAAAGATTATTAATTTTTCTAACGAACAGTTTTTCCGCACGATTTGCACGTGCAATACAGTTTAATCAGGTCATTTAAAACATTTGGTTTTGTAAACTGGTTGTAAACATGAAAGAGTTGCATTGTCATTTGAGAGAGGAGTAAATAGCTTACTAGTATTGCAAAATTCGTGGGTTGTTGGTAAAAATGCACGTCAGAAATAAAAACGAATATTAATTCAGATTATGGATAAAATGTCCTTCCATATCGTAAGGTGGTTGTTAATGTCTAACGGTGTTTAAAGAAGGTTAGTTTAACTAATGTAAAGGATGATCCCATGGACTGCCAATTTCTGCTACCTCTGAAAAAGACATTGTTCAGCACTGTCAAAGCCATAGTTGATATATAGCGGAGAAGATAAGTGACATATATGGCCTTAATGCGTCATATTTTTTGTATGTGTTTTCCCTCTTGAAAGAAAGGTTAAAGTTAACCAGAAAAAGGAGCGAGTTGAAAAAGCCTCGGCTTTATTGACCAGGTTCAAAAACGCCTGATAGAAATTGTCACAGGGGATGAAACGTAGCTTTATATTTTTGAGCCCGACAAAAGGCGACAATAACTCAGTAACAAAATATGGTTAGTTGAAAACTGCGATTGACGTAGCAGGAGCGTTAAAAGAGTTATGTACTCTCTAATTTTAACAGTGACCCGTGCCGCTGTGCCTAAGAGGGCTAGTGTCTCTGGAACATTATACCGTTTTCACTGCTGTTTTTTATCACTACATTACAAAGAACCCAAGGTCCGGGGTGTGCATGATCAAATTGCTCCATAATAATGCACCTACGCACCGGTAAGCCTTGGCTCAAACTTATTTAGAGGAGCAGAGAATTGAGGTTTGGCTCCATGCCGCTTATAGTCCTGACAAGTCTCTCCTTGTGACTTTTAGTTAAATCCATCCATCAAATCCTGCCTACGCGGTCTCCGGTACGAAACCTGTAATGCCGTCGGAAGCGCTCTCTACCAGTGTATAAACAATATACCCAAAGAACAGTTCAAAAATGCTTTTTTAATGAATTCTGAGGCTGGAAAAGTGTAGAGGTCCATAGTGAATATTTTGAAGGACTATGCTAATCATTTTTCACTTCACAGGAATGGCTTACTTATAAAAACGTATTGCCGTTGCCACTAATTAAAATATGCCCCTCATGCAATGCTAGGTCATACCAATCGTACTCATAGTGTCAGAAGTGCCCCCCAATCTGTGGGACACTTTGTTAAAAAACTGTCCTGAAAAATGTAAAGAGCTTTGATATTTAACATTACCAAAAGTTGCATAATTCATACCCCTGGAAACAAAATTGGACTTGTCCTGGCGGTCATTAAGTTAATATAGATTTATATAGGAAAATAATTCAAAACTTCATGTGATCCAGAGCTAAGATACGGTTTATAGAATTGCCTACTCAGTAGTGAATTTGCCCTGCAAGGGCGTCGCATTGTTTGCAATTTCTATATATACTTACATGGAAAAATACATTAATCTTTTGTGAGGCATCAACGCGAAAGCTTTTGATGTGTATTATTGCCTTGTGAACATCTTCAAAAGACATGTAAAATATGCCCCAAAACCCCACACACCTTGGGTTCATTTAGTTTACATTATACTTACACAGTCAACATTCCCTATAAATCTTTTCATCCAAAAGTACAATACCCAAAGCCCAGATAATTGGCATGTAGCATAACCGTGGGGTCCGCAACGAGTTATTTAAGTATGGTCATATTTAACCCTTGTGATATGACTAAGTGTCACTAGGGTCAAATTTTACCCACTCTCGATAGACACTCCAAGGAAACGCATTTAAATCGTATGGACAACTACAATGTAGCATTTTCTAGCCGACCTCAACAAATACTTCTTAAATGATGCACTTCTGAACAAAAATAACACACACATTGTGATCTTATTACTTGCTTAGAACTGTGTTAAAGAATTGTGACCTCTGGCAATGGATTTCAGGTGAGCGATCTAGGGTCCTCATGGCCATTTTGTTATTAATAGTTCGATAACATAATTTCAACCACTTGGTCGTTCTAGAAAGATATGTTTTCACTATAGACTTGCAAAAAAAATGTATACATAAGAAAACCTAGTACTAGTAATGTGTTTTCCGACTATTAGGCATCTACGAAGAGTTGCACAAAGTACAAAAATGTATGCATAAAATAATTATTGTGTCACACCCGGCAAGTGACGTTTGAGATTATGTAATTTGATAAAAGATAATACCACATTCTAGCTCGGTAAATTTGTCAAAGTTTATAGTTATTGATATGTATTTATGTATAGTTTTTAACCATTATTTCCTATCAATTGTGTCGCCTGCTACAAAGTAGCGGCGAGTTAAAGGGATCACTTCTCCGTCGTTTGTCTGTCTATGCGTCCGTCACAAAACTTATCCGGACTGCCGTTCAAAGACTACTGGTTTCATCCAAACTTTACAAGAATGATCAGTACCAAGTCTAGATGCGCATATCATTTCCAGTTCAATGATTTTTGTCAGAGTTATTGCACTTTATTTTATTTTTTTTAAATTTTGTCTAGACTTTTTTACCTTTTTACTGCCAATGCAATTTGAGTGAAACTTTACAGGATTGATAGATAACTCAAGTACTTGCAAATAATTAAGGGGGTTTGCAGTTTAATGATTTTTGGCTGGGTTATAGCCCTTGAATAAAAAGCGTTTTGGTATGTTAATGATTTATCTGTCTCCTGCTACTACAGTAGCTACATGCGACAAATATGGAAAATACTGGTCAACCACCCCTCAATACAACTGTTTAATTGGCTATCATCAGGCGACACATGTGATCACTGATGATATGGTAGAATAGTGTCCGGGTATGTACAATTAAAAATCTTAAAAAATGTTAAGATGCATAATTCAGCTATGAATATAGTGTATAAAAAAGTATTTATCACGTTCGGTGTTTTATCATGGATGCGCTTTATTTAAAATATTCTTATTTTTATAACGAACTATTGAGTAAAATAAAATTAAGGTAGTACACCTCTAATGCATCTCCATTTTGAAGAGAATTCTACGTGTACATCAGTAATAGATTGCCATTAGGTACTTTTACAATGCTCATTTTCACGGGGGAAGAACTGTTACACGAGGGATGGAGTTCTTATGATAACTTGTCAGGAGTTCTCGTGATAACTGTCACGGTGTTCGTCGGAAAACTTTTGTTTATACTACAGAAACCCTCGTCAAAAATCAGTCTCATTATAATCAGATCATCGCTTTGGCTCCGTTACTCTAATGGAGCGACAGTTCAGGTATGATTTTAATGAAATTGGTCAAAAATGGTCATTTTCATGATCGTACAAAGGATTTCGTGATCTGTACCATCAGGGCCCGATTCACAGCCCAACGCTCTACCCATTAAGCTGACCGGACGGTTCGATGCTAAATTGACAAAGGATCGAATGATTTATATAGGAACATCACGAGGTTCAAATGCAAACAGTTAATTGGTATGATTTTAAAAGGTGTGAAATATATATTGGTATTTTCATGAAAGTGCTATAATCATTTTCTTAACATGGTCATTATCCCGTACATGAACTAAGAGATGCCGAGATTACTTTCTATGATTATTATTGCATACATGTATAAGTATAATTAGATATATGCCCCATCCGTATTTCATTAATGAGCCTTCGTTGACTGACCGAAGTACATGTACGTATTTATACAACAGACAAAGCGGAACAAGTCGGGCCTTGACAATAATAACTGATCCGAAGTTTAACGGAAAGGGCCGAGAAGATGCGGCTGATCATAGCCTGTATCGGGCATTAACAAAGGAGCTATAGCATTTTTTGATATTTATTAGAAAACAATAAACAAAACATATAAATGCAGAGTTACGTTATTCCTAGATTATTCTTTACTTCATTAACTCTATCTTTTAATTTTGCTGCTACCGGCAACATGGACGTGTCTCGAGTTTTCTCAATTGTTTTGAAACATTTTTCTCCGCCTTTTCTCAACCATTCTTTTCTGCAGGTCCTGTAGTGTTTTAATGTAGCCAAATTTTCACTAATGACAGGTCTAAAAATATATAATAAATATATAATAAAAACGTTTGGAATGGAAACAAGAACAAAATATTGACAAATAAATTAATAAGAAACAGCTGCATGACAATAATTGTCACAAAAGCAGTTTATTTTAAACCAAAACTGTTTCAGCCAAGAAGGATCATATCATGAAAGACCAACTATATTCACCGCAATGATTCATGATGACAATTATTCTTTAAAAGTTCAGTTAAAGTCCCATAAGAAATTGATAATAGGTGGTTATGTACGGAAGTTATTGTTAAGGCCCAGCCGCCTAGTGCCATCTTCTCATAAAAGTAATTTCAACTGCCGGCATTTTGTAAATAATTATAGCATTTACCGTTTAAGTCAAAAGCCTTTATACTTAGATTACTGTGTAACACTTGTCTCAATTCCCATTAATGACCAAATATAAACAACGATATATGAATATAAAACATACTTTTTGTAAGGTCTTTTGGCCCAGTAGCCATGCGTAAACAAACGGCCGGGCTCAATCCTGTTTGCTATCACTATGGATTTCACCCGATCTCGGTAAGCTTCGGTTCTCATCGTATACGACCCGATCATAAGATCCCGAATGGAAGAACTACCATTATCTCGCCCCCAAGTTGTTGCATATATTTCTGTTTTGAATGTAAATCCTGCCGCAGTTGGGTATAAGCCGCTCAATTTTTTCTGAAAGATATTTTTTTCTCATGAATTAAATAGCAAAATACTAGGTAATGTATATGTTAATTATCTTAAACATATTGGTTTCATATTAAAGCCCATTATGCCAAAGAAATGCTTTTACTGTTGATTCCAAAAAGCTTTTTTTCAGTGTCCTCTAAAAGATTCCAAAATGATACTCATTGGCCATTTATCTGAACAGTTTATTGCTTCAGTTACTTTTTTTTGCAATTACATGTAGAATAGTTATAGTGATTAATTACTTTGTATGAAAGTCAAAATACTTCTTTGTTTATATTTTGCGACTTCTATGACAAATTAATTTAGATTCAATGCTATTTTCTTCCATCAATCAACATGTTAATATGCCTTTAAAGTTAAACTATTATGCAAACGTTTAAAATCATGTTTGCTCTTTTTAAAGAAGAAAAAAAATCACTTCTGAGGCATAATGTGCCTTTAAACAGATAATTAGTATTTGAGCGATGTTTTAATGTTATAAATGCATGCCGTTACTTGAACCTTTTGTGAGCAAAGAAACGAAATACTTCATATAAAAGATACATACTAGCTGTAAGCCCGACCCTGTGTAGATTAGTAAGCAGATACTGTTAATTTTGTTGTTAGAAGAAGAAAAACATCGATTTGTGTTTTAAAAAATGTTTTCAGTTGAAGAAAAGCGACCTTTAAAAAGTCAATCTTTTCGTAAGTCCTCGGAAAACTTTGATTATGGGTAATTGTCAAGGTGTTCCGAAAAATAAATTGATAATAACTTACCAGGAATTTAGGCAAGCTACTGGTTTCATTTTGATGTAAGAATTCGTCTACGTCATATAAAGCAATGTATGTGTGACCAGATAATTTCGCCTGACAGTCATACACAGGAACTTGTTCGTCATTCCAACCTTGGAAATTTTTTATGCCTACACCACGTTCTTGATCACCTGTTCAAATGATATAGATCTACATGTTAATATAGCAATATTAATTTTGTTGCAATGAGCTTAGAGGTTCTACAAAACTTTACACGTTTTCTCTTGTTATAGATGTACGTTCATTATAACTGAATGTGTTTTACGGGAGAGTTCCCTGGAGGGAAAGCAAGCTCTATTTCCAAAGTTATGGTGATATTTACCATATTCCTCCTTTAATATAAAATAAAATAACATATTAATCAACCTCACCAATTTGCGGATTCTTGAATGGAAATGCTTCACAAAATCCTGATGATTTGTAATATTTTACAACACTCATGGCGTTCGCATTTAGATTGTGTGTATACAGCATGACTTTACTAACGCCAATCATTTTCTGGTACTCAAACCATTCAATTATAGCCGAAGCTGAAATATTTTCGTAAACTAATTTGGCACAAACTGCGACCGTATCCGGCTCTTCTTTCTTCGGATAGTCTACTATTAAATACTTGGACTTATTTTTCGGACAGTTTTTATCCATTCCTAGCGATACAGCTTTTGGTACCCGATTCAGTCCGCGCAAAAAGTTAGGACATATGTACTGTTTCACTTCAAGTTTAGACTTCCCGACATAGTACCAGTTATGCTTTTCGGAAAGATTGGTCTTCATGATGTCATTTTCATTAGGTGCATAGATCAAACAGCACGTAATTTCCGGATTATAAAATTTTGACCACATTCTGTTTTCCCAGCCACTTAAATATATTGTTTCTACGCCCGCACCTACTGTAGAATTGTAAGCTATTGCACTGTATATGTGAATGTTATTTTCAATCAAGGAAACAAACGTGTCCTTATTTTGGACTCCGGAATTCGAGGTCACGTGGTAAAAATGATCGCGTTCTGCCGTGTTTCTAAAGCTCCTTATCTGAAATGAAAAAATAAAATTCAAATTTAATCAATATTGGATGTGTATTATCTTAAAAGTAAGGATTATATCGAACATTTTAATATAATTCTAGTTTTGGGTCACAATGTAAGGCAATCTCCAAATAAAAGCTAGAATTGCCTTTCCGGAAAAGAGCAATTAATACAATGTTTACGCCGTCAACAAAAAGTTTTAGAAACACGCAAAATGATGATGAACATGACTCCAATAATACAGGGAACAATAATAGAATGCAAAAGCTGGTTGACTTTGGTGCGTGACCAGATTATCGTGATAATTATGTCCTATTATTTTTTTCTTGAATTAATATGGTGGCTGAAACAGTCTATTACGTTCGTTCGTATTGCAAGGTGTGAAATTGCAAAAAATACTCAAAGTTTCTGAGCTTCATTCGGAAACAGCGGCAATGTATTGTTTAGTAATTATGTACTGGGATTAATGAAAGAACGACCATATTCCATTTGATGCGCATAACATGTCGAAAGAGAGCGTTTAAATGAAACCACTCGCATGACAAGACGCCATTATCGGCGCCATTCTGTCGTGTTCACTGAATCGTTGTTTTTTCCTTCCGTGTAGTCTCAAATCAAACTTCAAAAATTACACCGCTGTAACCTATCCATAGTCTGTATCTTGGCAGTTATAAAACTTTTAAACAATCTGTAAACGATACAGCACCACTTTTTCGCCAATGTGTTCGAATATATAGTATCATTTTTTCGGAAAGCATTTGTTGCCATTTAGTTTTTGTATTTTCTGATCGCAGATCAGATAATACATAGCTAACATCCACGGTCTAACACAAAATTTCCAAACAGTCCTAACAACGCAAATTAGTTCTCACTCAAAACTGCTTAAAAACCAGCAATTTAAAAGAAAGAACACTTTTTTGTTACAAGTGTTCAACAAATCACTACACCATCAAACTTTCAAAGTAGCGTTGGCTAATAGAGTTGTCAATAAACGCACACTCATAAATTACGCGGATGAATGATTTTAATCAATGAAAATGCTATTTTAGCGATGTCGATTACCGAATACTACACAAATAAATCTGACTGCCGAGTAGTTGAATATATAGTTTCTACATGTTGGACTGTTTGGGCGAGAAGATTTTTGCTAAATTATTTATTTTAATTTTAAACAACATGTTTACCCTGAACAAAATACCTCAAAATTAACTTAACCCGAAATGCAATGGAAATTCTAAATTTAGAATCACTTGATTTTATTCAGCTTTTGATTTTAAAACTTCTCCGTGGTGCAGGGGTAACGCGCTCGTTTGGTGTGTGAGAGGTCTGGAGTTCTAATCCCAGTCGAATTAACATTTTTAAATTCTTTTTTTTTTTTTAGTGTCTTTGTTAAGGAAATAGCCAAGATATGCAAGGGTAAAGTGTGGCTATCATAAAAAATTAACATAATTTTTTTGTTGCAACTCTAGTTATGCAAAATTCCGTATGTATCAAACTCTGGTGCCCTTCAAGATGACTTATAGTACATAAAAATAAACTTATACAGGAAAACACATACAGATATACAGTACGATTTAGATTGCAGGGATCAGAAAATACCACTGAGCTTGCAGCCCTTTGATTATTTAAATGATATCTGACGTTGATTTCTGCTCAATACAGATGAGGTCTGATAGAAGAGCATTTTTAGGCTTAACTGAAAGACAAGACTATACAACAACTGTTAAACACGAATGTCAAAAAACGAAACAAACCAAAGCAACAAATATAATATTATTTTACAAAATATAAAAGATAAAATAAAATCTTACATTAAGTTTTGAGGTAATAGTGTACATGGTTGCCAGAGAGAGGTTATGTAGAAGTGCAAACACGACGATTATCCAACTTGCCACCATGCACATACGGTATAGTTTCTTTGTTGAGAATTTCTTCAACACACTGTTGTAATAAAAAAGCAACATCTTATTAAAATTGAATTTTACAATGACTGATTATTTGATAGATCTGTAAATATAACAGATATCATTAAAATTTTTCACAACTTATTTTTTTATCACAATTTAGAACAGTGTAATCTTCATGCCATGTAAATACATCGACGCGCCGTGAAATAATACTGCAAAGTGCATGCTATGAGGTGAGTACACTGTGTACTTTTCTAATGTTATTGCCCTATTACTATCCAATGACAAAGACTTTTATGAAAACATTCTGAATACAAAGGACGTCCGGTGCCAGGTCAAAAAAGGAACAATGCCAATTGGAATTAGTTTTATATTGCTCGATAGATCTATATAGATAAAAAGGTCATCATTATCACAGAACATGCATTTATATAATCTGTATCATCGAAATGTTTGAGTGACAATTTTTCCCCCACATGATCTTTTTAAAAGAGAACAAGAAAACTTCTAAATAAAACTTAGACGAACATTTGAAATTTAATTGTTTAAAAAAATATCTGTAGAAAATAAATATTAATTTGACAAGATCAACTAATATTGTTTGGTTTTCGGTATACATGTATATATGAAATACCAACAAATGCTTCATCTTATATATTTTTTTTCACATTAATAGAAATGTGTGGTGTATTTTCCCATCTGTCAAACAGGCTGATGTTGTGTATACAAATGATACATTTTTTGCAATATGAAAGATTGCTTTTCTGTGGTAATGCGCCCCACCCCCCATAAAATAATACATAATAAAAGTAAAAACAAATATTATACGGTATATAAATACTACTTTGTTGGATGTGTAGATGTATATTCTAAGACAATGTATTTCCTTACAAGGACGGAAGATATTATGGAAAACTAATAATGAATCATCTCACATTTCAATATATACGAGTATTCTGAAAAAATATATTAGTAGAAATCCTTCAATCGGCACGCCGCCGGAATTCACATTATTTTTTGATAAATATAGACACAAAAATGTTCTCATCAATTTACAGGCTCCTTAAAATGTCAGCAAATTGTAAGGCTATACAATACATTCAAAGCCGGTTTGTGATTGTGCGTTGGGTTCTAAAACAAAGATAACGTGGGTCCCAACACTTTTGGTTAGATATTTTGCGGGCGGTGATGAGGGTACGACCTTAATTATCAATTTTACGACCTCCGAGTTTTTATCACAATAGAAATGAAATAAGTACAGATAAAAAACGTTTTTAGTCAATGTCCTTTTTAAAGTTTGATAAATCCACATCCATGTTTTCGTCATGTAAATTCACAAACAAATTTTCTCCAGTGTTTAAGTAGACGAAAGGGGCTTACCTGTATTTGCTTCTCATAACTGGCATTTTCTATCACATTATTAAAGACGTATTTTATAGTATTAAAAACACATTTTTTATTTTAAAAATTGAAATTTAGATCTACATATTCCAAATAATACAGAATAAAGTACAATTTTTGGGCACATTTTTTATTTACTATCTCATCGTGTTAGAATGATATTTTTCAGTAACAACATTTTTTTTCTAAAAGTACTAAAAATATTCATATTTTATTAAAGATGAAGTTCTTTATGCCCTTTGGGTTAAATTGGCTTTTACCTAATGAAATGGCATTTATGATAACGGTTGTCCATATTGAATCACTGGCCTTGAGCGATTTTAGTTAATTAAAAAATCTCTCAGATGATAATATTAGATTGTTGTTGTTTGCTATTGTCTGTGTTTTTGTTTAAATAAATAATGATAAAAACGCCGCTGACATCATATTTAATGGCATATATTTAACTTGAAGCAGAAGATTAAATAATATAAGTATTGTTGGATTTGTGTTTCAGCAAAGCCACTATTGGATGAAATGAATTCAACTTTCAAACTTCCATTATTCCATATTGCCATTTGATATTTTTTGGTTTGAGTTTTACAACGATGTATGGTGGCTAATTTGTGCCATGTTGTATTTTCACCGGCAGACACAAGAGGCGAAAACACTTTACTACGACAAAGTAATGACTTGGTCGTACTTTCATCACTTTGTGACACTGTTTAAATCCTTTTAAAGTTTCCTGTATTATTTGCAAGACAGGACAATAAGTTCCCTGTAACCTTTTAGGACTTTTAAAGGCAATTCGTTGGAAACAATTAAACAGTTATAGGTATTGTCTGGGTTTTTTTTAAAGAAAAGTCTAAAAAAAATGTTTTGACAATATTCATGTATTCAAATCAAATATGATTACTAGTATATTGATGACGATATTGATTCTTGTTCTGGTTGTAGAGGAAACGATATGTAATGGTGATGATAAATCAGCACAAGGATAATTATAAAGATGGTGTTTATATGATATTTGCTGGAAGGCAAATTTTCAATAGCGGTATTCAACCTAATCATTCGGCTCTTTCCGTAAAACTCCGAGTAATAATCGCCGCCCTCCAAGATTGAAGGGATATTATACATATTGACACTTAACAATAACATAAATTTGGCTGTGAAATCTTAGAATATAAACGGCACAATGCACAATTGTTATGACACAGAAGGTCTTTCATTGTGCTCAAGGTTAGGGAAATCTTTTATTGTATTGTAGAAATTTCTCGCCCCTTTAATCATGATATTTTATATTTGACAGTATACAGAATGCTCTGTTTATGAAAACTAACATTGACGGTTTTAGATAACCTTAGATACAATCATTATAATAAATAAAAGAAAGAAGCCGACAACAGTGCGAAAAATGTAACCCACCGTCACGTGTCAAAACTTAGATTGAATCCTGTGAAACATTAACGAATACTAATGAAGCCTGTATACACATTGCCAAAACTGCTATTGGACACATTAGAAATCTGTAAATTTATCTCGAAGTTTCTCAGTTTATATCAACAATATCTCGGTATGCAAAATATAGATAAAACGAGAAACACAGCCACAATATTATATTTTCACGATTGATGATAAGCGGGTACATGCTTAAGTCAAAATTGTTCGTTACTAAAACTGAGATAAATACCTATAAAGCCGGCCAAGCAATTATCATAATTGCTACAGAATACCCTGGAAACAAGCATATTCACGAAGGCCCGCACACATTTTGCCAAGAACTGCGATAAAACCAAAAGAAATAATCTTCTCTTGCCTTTGTTTGTTGTTTTCAGAGTCACCCGCTTTCTTCCCGTCCCCACGATGAATAGTCCTTTTGTTGTGCACCACTTCGACTTCAGACATTTTTTGGCATTATTTTTTTCTCTCAGTCAAAACAATTTTAGATGTATTCGTTTGTTATAAAAGAAAACACTACATCAATTAACTTCACAAGGAACCTCTTGCAATTATCTCACGCTCAAAAACATCTCACGTTTTCTGCGCATCGTTTGGAAAGTTACCCATTCTGTGCCAGTGACAATTGAATGATTCGTTCATTTTTCTGAGAGAGGTTTTAAGATATTGCACGTTTTCTGCAAAAATTTAAGAAACTGGCTCACGTTTTTCTGATATTCTATATTTTGTATGCGATCTTAAAAAGGAATCTCACGTTTTCTGCACGAGGTTTGGCAAATTACTCACGTATTCCAAATATTTCCTGCATGAATAATGTCTCACGTTTTCTGCACAAGGTTTGGAAAATTGCTCACGTATTCCAACTTTTTCCTGAATAAGTTCTCACGTTTTCTGCACAAGGTTTGGAAAAATGCTCACG
The DNA here is from genome assembly GCF_026571515.1 of Ruditapes philippinarum. Taxonomy (NCBI): domain Eukaryota; kingdom Metazoa; phylum Mollusca; class Bivalvia; order Venerida; family Veneridae; genus Ruditapes; species Ruditapes philippinarum. The sequence continues at coordinate 219,434 of NW_026856686.1, forward strand.
TATTCCAAGTATTTACTGAATAAGGTCTTACGTTTTCTGCACAAGGTTTAGAAAATAACTCACTATTACAAATATTTCCTGAATAAGGTCTCACATTTTCTGTCCAAAGTTTGATCGTTGTTGCACATTTTGCATTTTTAACTGCTTTTCACGTTTTCTGTACAGATTTTGAGCGGGTCTCTCATTTTCTATAAACGGCGTCTGAAGTTTCCTGAACGAGGTTAAATATTATTGCCGCGAAGTTTTCCTTTAGTTTTATTCATTTATATACAAGACATAAAAAATAAAGAACCTTACATAATTATACCATTGTTCACATTTAGTCAAGTTAGTAAACATAAATAAATCTTTCAATAACAGAAATCGAGTGAAATCCAATGTGTATATATATAACTTAACTTTAAAGTCATTTTATAGTTCAATATTAGGCATTTACCTCCGCGATATATCAACGTTTATATTGACAATTTCAACGAATAGTCAAATCTACCAATCTTGTTATAGAGACACAATAATTATGGTACAATTTATTTTTGTTGTACTGTTTACTAACGTAATCAAGCGTCAACTAAAACGAAATCTGATCCCTTTGCATTGAGCACCGTAACTGAATACATTCTAGTTAAATGGTAACTGAACATGACATTGTGCAAACCTTTTTGTTTGGCATGACGATCGGAATGATAAATTGACACAAAATAATCATTACTCTTTTTTCTATCACTACACGTTTTCATTGTTCATCATATTAAATTTTATTATCTTTATTCTATAAGTAAATATCCGATATTTGTTTAGTTATAAAAATATAGCCTTCTATAACATAACATTTTCAATGAGCCTGTTTGAATTGAAGAATTCTAGCTGAGCATTGATTTTTAGCATAGAATTGTGCGATCAAGCGTTTGTTTAAAGACAATTAGGTCTCAGAAATGCTGTCATTTTCATTTATCAAAACCTGAGCCGCGTCACGACAAAACCATCATAATGGGTTTGCGACCAGCATGGATCGAGACCAGCCTTTGCATCCGCGCAGTCTGATCAGGATCCATGCTGTTCGCTATCAGTTTCTCTTCTTGTAATAGAGTTGGTAAGCGAACTGCATGGGTCCTGATCAGACTGCGCGAATGCGCAGGCTGGTCTGGATCCATGCTGGTCGCATACCCATTATGTTGGTTTTGTCGTGACGCGGCTCAAATACTCATTAACTATCTTTCGCTTCTTTTGCTTTGTGACAATTGGTATAATTATGAATATAGAGTTTTTATTTTGTTTGGAAGTCAAAATACTAATTCGTTTACATTTCCCTACTTTTAAAACACATTGCTGCACAGTCAACGCTACTTTTTGCCGTAAGACGCTCTAAAATCATTATTAAAGTATTAATTAACACATAATAGACTTTTCTAAAGAATTAAACGATTATTAATTTCTGAGGCATAATGCGCCTTTAACAGAAAAGTTATTTATGTATCGAACACAATATTCCAGTCTAGTCGTTTTGTTCGTTTATAATAAATGTTTCAGTTCAATTTTTAAAAGTAATATTAAGCTCACATTTTCATTGTCAAACTGAGAGTATTATTACTTTGTAAATTCATATTTCAAAAGATTAAATATTTCAAAGGCCATTGAAAAAAAATGTTTAGGATATAAAATATAAACAAGAGGGCCATGATGGCCCTGGATCGCTCACCTGACACAACCGCATCCAAGCAATGTCTTAAACAAGCATCATGACCAAGTTTGATGCGACTGAGTCAAACATGTGACCTCTAGTGTGTTATAAAGATTTTTCCATATTTGGGCAATGTGACCTAATTTTTGACTGGACACGACCCATATTCAAACTTGACCTAGAAATCATCAAAAACAACCTTCCTGACCAATTTCCAGGAAATTTGATCAAAACAGCAGCCACTAGAGTGTTAAAAAGATTTTTCTATTTTTTTTAGCTCCTGTGACCTAGTTTTTGACCAGACATGACCAATCTTAGCACTTGACCCAGAAAACATCAAAACAACATTCTTGACAAATTTCCTGAATATTTGAATAAAACTGCAGCCACTAGAGTGTAAACAAGCTTTTTTCTATTTTTTAACTCCTGTGACCTAGTTTTTGACCTGAGATGGCCCATCTTCGAACTTGACCTAGAAAGCATCAAAACAACCTTCCTGACAAATTTCCAGAATATTTGAATCAATACTGCAGCCACTAGAGTGTTAACAAGCTTTTTCTATTTTTAGCTCCTGTGACCTAGTTTTTGACCCGGAGATAACCCATTCTTCGAACTTGACCTAGAAATCATCAAAACAACCTTTCTGACAAATTTCCAGAATGTTTGGATGAAAACTGCAACCATTAGAGTGTTAACAAGCTTTTTCTATTTTTAGCTCCTGTGACCTAGTTTTTTGACCAGGACATGACCCATCTTCGAACTTGACCTAGAAATCATTAAAACCAAACCTTCCTGACAAATTTTCCAGAATATTTTAATCAAAACTGCAGCCACTAGAGTGTTAACAAGCTTTTTCTATTTTTAGCTCCTGTGACCTAGTTTTTGACCGGTGATAACCCATCTTCGAACTTGACCTGAAAATCATGGAAAACAACATTCCTGACAAATTTTCCAAAATATTTTGGATGAAAACTGCAGCCACTAGAGTGTTAAACAAGCTTTTTCTATTTTAGCACCTGTGACCTAGTTTTTGACCGGACATGACCCATCTTCCAACTTGACCTAGATATCATCAAAACAACTTTCCTGACAAATTTCCAGAATATTTGGATGAGAACTGCAGCCACTAGAGTGTTAACAAGCTTTTTCTATTTTTAGCTCCTGTGACCTAGTTTTTGACCGGACATTACCCATCTTCCAACTTGACCTAGATATCATCAAAACAACCTTCCTGACAAATTTCCAGAATATTTGGATGAAAAACTGCAGCCACTAGAGTGTTAACAAACTTTTTCTATTTTTAGCTCCTGTGACCTAGTTTTTTGACCGGAGATGACCCATCTTCGAACTTGACCTAGATATTATCTAAGCAACCTTCCTGACAAATTTCCAGAATATTTGGATGAAAACTGCAGCCACTAGAGTGTTAACAAGCTTTTTCTATTTTTTAGGCTCCTGTGACCTAGTTTTTGACCAGACATGATCCATCTTTAAACTTGACCTTTTTGAAGATATTATCTAAACAACCTTCCTGACAAATTTCCAGAATATTTGGCAATGAAAACTGCAGCCTATAGAGTGTTAACAAGCTTTTTTCTATTTTTAGCTCCTGTGACCTAGTTTTTGACCAGACATGACCCATCTTCGAACTTGACCTAGATAAAATCAAAACAACCTTCCTGACAAAATTTCCAAAATATTTCTGAAAATTGCAGCCACTAGGAGTGTTAACAAGCTTTTTCTATTTTTAGCTCCTGTGACCTAGTTTTTTGACCAGACATGATCCATCTTCAAACTTGACCTAATATCATCTAAACAACCTTCCTGACAAATTTATTTGGATGAAAACTGCAGCCTATAGAGTGTTAACAAGCTTTTTCTATTTTTAGCTCCTGTGACCTAGTTTTTGACCGGAGATGACCCATCTTTTGAACTTGACCTAGAAACCATCAAACAACTTTCCTGACAAATTTCCAGAATATTTGGATGAAAACTGCGGCCACTTGAGTGTTAACAAGCTTTTTCTATTTTTTAGCTCCTGTGACCTAGTTTTTGACCGGAGATGACCCATCTTCGAACTTGACCTAGATATCATCAAAACAACCTTCCTGACAAATTTCCAAAATATTTGGATGAAAACTGCCGCCACTAGAGTGTTAACAAGCTTTTTTATTTTTAGCTCCTGTGACCTAGTTTTTGACGGAGATGACCCATCTTCGAACTTGACCTAGATATCATCAAAACAACCTTCCAGACAAATTTCCAGAATATTTGTATGAAAAACTGCAGCCTCTAGAGTGTTAACAAGCTTTTTTCTATTTTTAGCTCCTGTGACCTAGTTTTTGACCCGAGATAAACCCATCTTCGAACTCGATCTGTATTTCATTGAGACAAACATTCTGACAAAGTTTGATGATGATCCAATCAAAAAACTGTGACTGCTAGACTGTTAACAACCCAATTATTAGAGTGTTAACAAGCTTTTTCTATTTTTAGCTCGTGACCTAGTTTTTGACCAGAGATGACCCATCTTCGAACTTGACCTAGATATCATCAAAACAACCTTCCTGACAAATTTCCAGAAATATTTGGATGAAAACTGCAGCCTCTAGAGTGTTAACAAGCTTTTTTTCTATTTTTAGCTCCTGTGACCTAGTTTTTGACCCGAGATAACCATCTTCGAACTCGATCTGTATTTCATTGAGACAAACTTCTGACAAAGTTTGATGATGATCCAATCAAAACTGTGACTGCTAGACTGTTAACAACCCAATTGTTAGAGTGTTAACAAGCTTTTTCTATTTTTAGCTCGTGACCTAGTTTTTGACCAGAGATGACCCATCTTCGAACTTGACCTAGATATCATCAAAACAACCTTCCTGACAAATTTCCAGAATATTTGGATGAAAACTGCAGCCTCTAGAGTGTTAACAAGCTTTTTCTATTTTTAGCTCCTGTGACCTAGTTTTGACCCGAGATAACCCATCTTCGAACTCGATCTGTATTTCATTGAGACAAACATTCTGACAAAGTTTGATGATGATCCAATCAAAACTGTGACTGCCTAGACTGTTAACAACCCAATTATTAGAGTGTTAACAAGCTTTTTTCTATTTTTAGCTCGTGACCTAGTTTTTTGACCAGAGATGACCCATCTTTCGAACTTGACCTAGATATCATCAAAACAACCTTCCTGACAAATTTCCAGAATATTTGGATGAAAACTGCAGCCTCTAGAGTGTTAACAAGCTTTTTTCTATTTTTAGCTCCTGTGACCTAGTTTTTGACCGAGATAACCCATCTTTCGAACTCGATCTGTATTTCATTGAGACAAACATTCTGACAAAGTTTTGATGATGATCCAATCAAAACTGTGACTGCTAGACTGTTAACAACCCAATTGTTAGAGTGTTAACAAGCTTTTTCTATTTTTAGCTCGTGACCTATTTTTTTGACCAGAGATGACCCATCTTCGAACTTGACCTAGATATCATCAAAACAACCTTCCTGACAAATTTCCAGAATATTTGGATGAAAACTGCAGCCTCTAGAGTGTTAACAAGCTTTTTCTATTTTTAGCTCCTGTGACCTAGTTTTTGACCCGAGATAACCCATCTTCGAACTCGATCTGTATTTCATTGAGACAAACATTCTGACAAAGTTTGATGATGATCCAATCAAAACTGTGACTGCTAGACTGTTAACAACCCAATTGTTGACGACGAACGACGCACAACGCACGACGCACGACGCACGACGCACAACGCACGACGACGGACGCCGGACATAGCCCCATCACTATACCTCACCATGACCACTTCGTGGTCAGGTGAGCTAAAAAACTACCTAAAATATAAAGACTGCCCACTCTTTTTATCGATTGAACCGATATTTTCTGAAGGATATTTAAAGATATTTATGTGTGTCACAGGGGTTATTGATTACTCAGGTTACGTTTATTATAAAATTGAAAACAAATATGATGAAAAGTAAAGTTATTTTAATTTTACCTGAATACTAACCATTTACTTTTAGATGGGCATAACGTCACTTTAACTTAACACTTACGCTTAAAATCAATACTCGTTTAAAGGGAAGTTTGTCGCAAATATTTGCATAGATGGACCTTTTAAACCACATTTTCGTATAAGTACCAGTACACCCGTACACCAGTACTCTATATGATAGGCAATACGATGGGACCACTTTGTGAATACTTACGTAGAATCTCTTTCAAATGGAAAGAATAATGGTTTGATTTTAGCTTATACCAGTTTTGCAACTTTTCACTGCTGCGCAGCGTTTTACCCATATGTGAGAATATTCTTTCAATATATTTATTTTGTTTGAACAGACGAACATGATATTAAAAAAAGCATTTCAAGCGTTATACATGATGCAACAGAATAGGAATAGTTTAAAGGCCCATTATGTTTCAGAAATGCTTTTGATCTTATTTCTCAAAACCTTTTTAATATTGGTATACAGTTATAGTATCCAAATAGTTACCTGAACCAGCATTTTCATATGTTGCTTTTTAATCAATAAGTACAGTTATAGTAAATTAGTATTTTGTATGGTAGTCAAAATGCTACTTTGTTTACATTTTGCTACTTTTATGACAAATTATCTCACAGTTATCACTACTTTCTTCAGATAACAATTATCTAACATTCTGTAAAGCCATTATTTAAACAGTATTACATACAAGTTTGCAATTTCTAAAGAAGTAAAAATTAATTTGTTTCTGAGGCTTAATGTGCCTTTAACAAGTTGAGTATATTATCCTGTTCATTAACTATAACTATTGTGTAAATTAGTAGTGATATTACGATAAGAATTCACCTAGCATATTAAAGTTTCAGCTCAAACTTTTGAAGTTATTTTGTTTTCGTCTTGGCCGTATTTTTTAAGAATTTGAAAATTAATATACATTACTGTAGTGAATAGTCAATGTTTTTGACATGGACATATTTATCATTTTTAGAGAGAAAAATGAAATCACCTTATATGACAAATAGAAAAATGCAACATATACGCATAACATACCTAAACATTTATTCATCGGGTGTAAAGCTAACCTGTCAAAAGCATGTAAAGCAATGCGTCAATGTGCAATGTCCCCCTGGGTAAACAGTGATCAATAAATTAGTAAACTGCTCATTTATATCAGATAAGTTTCAGATAAAATCATAAAACGATAAGTAAGTCGGAACTTTTAATGGGATAATGGTTTTCGTGTGCACAAGTTTTGTATTTCTTTTGTTTTCTTTCATTTCTTTGGATAAATGTTCTGCCTTATTCCACACGACGTATACTGATGCGGGTGCGATTGTTGGAAGAATAGATAATATCTACTACAACAACACACCTTATAAAATTGTCACTTATCTTGGAATACCATATTCTGAAGAAATCAAACCTTGGAAGAGATTTCAAAAACTTCACTTCCGGGAGCCATTCAAGACACCATACAACGCCACCTATATCCGGTCCGCTTGTTTGCAATCTGGACAAGGAGCAACCAGTCAAGAGACGAGCGAAGATTGTTTGTTTTTAAATATCTACGCTCCAGCCGAAAGTACAATAAATCCGAAAAAGAAATATTCGGTTATTATTTACATTCATGGTGGAAATTTCAAAACTGGTGCATCGAGCGATGTTTCACCAGAAATACTAAGCATTGCTGGAGATTTGATAATTGTAACAATTAATTATCGTCTTGGAATTTTCGGTTTCCTCAACAGTGGTAATTCGTTCGCTAGAGGTAATTATGGGCTTTGGGACCAACAACTTGCTATTCGCTGGGTCAGATACAATATTGCTTCATTTGGAGGTGATGTAAGAAACATAACGTTGATGGGTCAAGCTGCCGGAGCCGCCAGTGTCTTGTTCCAGGCTACGTATCCTGGAAACCGTGGATTATTTCAGCGCATAATTGCTATTAGCGGAACCAGTCTCAGCCCCTGGGCGTTGCATGGAACTAATCTTAGAGATATAGCGGAAGAATTAGAATGTTTAGATGATGAAAAATCTTTCTCATTCAGCGACGAACCATTAGTCGATTGTATCAAAAATAAACCTGCAGAAGATATTCTTGCCGCTGGTATTTCAATGGAGAATATAGGACCTACGGTTGATAGCGACTTCATTTTTGATCACCCGGATAAAATTATGAATCTTATAAACAGCACTTACAAAGATGCCAACGATTTCTTCAGATCCTTAGATATCATTGTCGGTGCCAACAGTGACGACGGTAGTCAAATCCTTGAAGCTGCTTTATCACTCGATTACGGAATGACTGGTTTACAAACATTTACATTATTATCAGATGAAATCGAACAAATCCTTCTCCCAACTCTGCTGGAACCTGTATTCAAAAGGCACGAATTATTCTTGAATTATACTCTAAACAAGCAGACCAGAAACAATATCCTCTCGTCTGCTCTTTTTCAATACACAAACTGGACTGATCCGTATTCCAGCGAGTACATCAGACAGAACTTGCTCCGTCTGTCGACGGATGTCAATTTCGTGATTCCAGCAGTCCAGCTCGCGGACGCTCATTCTTACACTAATATCAATGCTTCTACGTACGTCTATCAATTTACTCATAAGCCCAAGTATGACACAAATGCTCCCCTGTGGTTAAAAGGAGCAAGTAACGGTATGGAGACGTTCTATATATTTGGCTTTCCCGATAGAATGATAAATAGTCGAGGTTTAGATAGAAGATTGATAAACAAGCGGGAGTACAACATTTCCCAGACTATGATGAACTGGATTGCTAACTTTGCTAGGACTGGGTAAGTTTCTTTAATTTATTTCAAATCAAAATGCTTGATATTTATGTTAGTAAAATTGCTAATAGAAATTTAATTAGAATTATCTTTTATTAGTTACGAAAATTGAAGTTAAAGACAAAATGGCGCCGATTGCTGAGCCATGTCATATCGTTGATAAATAACGGAAACTTTTAGAGGTAGTTTACCAGTCAGTCGTTTAAAACTCCAACCTGGCACCTGGCATCCACTACATAAAATATCTCTCTTTTGTATGAAATCAAAACAATAATTCAGCGTAACTTATTTATTCCATCCAAAATGAATTCCAATTCGGCATGAGAGACGCTTCAAAACGATATTAGAAGATCTAAAACGTTTACTTTAAGCTTCAGCCATTTATTTACTTATTTTGCAAATTGACAAAATATCACTCTCCAAAATTATTAACCACCATCCTATATTCTCTTGTAATTTTTTAAACAAAAATTTTCGCCACGACAACTCACCGTCGTTTATTGTATATATCCATTATTTAAAGAACTCCTATTTTAAAGAATGATGAGAGACAGCATGTACTATGTTCTTCTTAAATGTACACATGGTTCTAAATGTCGCTTCATAATGATTATAAATATAGTAAAGGGGTTTTAACTGGTTGATGCAAATGCAGAATAATAAAGTCCAGAGAGTAAAACAAACATAAAATACGCGTGCATTAACTGAAACTAAATACATTCCATTAAATTCAAACTCCTTAAAATGCTAGTCACAAAAGAGATTGTGGCTAGTCACAACAAGTTTTATCCGGGTAACTATATATCCACATTTTGAAATGAAGAAATTTTATATTCTCGTAAATAAAATCTGGCGCAGTAAGAAAACCCATTTGGGTATAAAAAACACTATCAAAACTATCCGCTAAAAGCCATTTGAGGGAAAATAATGTCACGAATGTTCCGCTATAAAATATCTTATTTTTATTTATTAACTATTATACCATCGAAAAATGCATCAAATCAGAGTAATCACCGCCAATTTATATTTTCTAACGTTTCTAATGTCACAGATGGTCTTAGTAGTACAGTATCGGAGGGGGGTTTCTGTGTGCATGAGAGGTCCTTTAATAATTTATGCAGAATCTGTTAGGAATGTCTGAATTGTAAGAATATTGAAGGTGATAGTCAAAAATAATGGTGCGGTCCGAGAATTCAAGATGGCGTCCAAGATGGCCACCAAAAATATGAAAACTACCATGTTCTTCCAAGTAATTAATATTTGGCACATAATTATATTCTTTTACAGCATTTTGCATCGTATATATTATGACATAAATGAAGTCAATGGTCAAGAAGAGAAAATTGTGTCAAAAAAGTAGAAAAATACTATTTTTTAAAGATGTTTAGTACATTTTTTCATGTTTTCTTGCTACGGCCGAATGAATTGTTTTCTTATGACTTATATTACAAAACTAATTATTTGTACATAAGAAATGTGCCATTGAAAATTTTCGTATAGTATATGTGTATGTAAACTGTCATCAAGACTTAGTATGCTGGCTTCTTCGCTTTCGTTATTATTTCTTTGATTACAGCTGTAATCTAATTAGGTGTATTTAATTAACGAATGCGTACAAACCACGAGAATGAATAACAATGATTTAAAATTAGGAAATATTCATTATATATATACTAGATAGTGTTCGCTGAAAATGAGACGAGAACGCACGTAAATAGTCGTGGTCATCTATTGGCATTTGTAAAGTTTTTATTTTATCACTTTCAGAAATCCGAATGAGCCAAGAAATTTCACAGGTTTCGGCAACACATCTGTATTATGGCCAGAATACAGCGACGAACGGCCATACTTCAGTTTTTCTGCTAACGTGTCTTCTATTAGGTCTCAGCGTACACGATTTGGGGAGTCAGCAACCTCGTTTTGGACAACACTGGTTCCTGTACTTCTGCGAGGCTCTCCGCCACCGTCACCGGTTAAGAGGAACCAAAGTGATAAAATAACATTTACAGCTTTTAAGATAAAAGCTGAAAAGATTGAAATAGTAATTATAGCTTTTATAACTGTGACAATTGGACTTCTAATAATTACCGTGCTACTTGTGATATTTTCATGCAGATATGTTTTGTGATCCTTGATTTATTTATTGTTATTTTGACAAAGAAAATGTATTATTATTAATAAAAAACAAGTGTGGTCATATTATGTACAGAATGATGGACGAAATGTTGATTTAATAGGGTAGCCTGCCCCCCCCCTCCCTCATTTTAACGTAGCGGTCATTTTACCATGATACACTGTGCATGACGTAAATTCTTGTAAAATCGAACCAGTATTCTCACGAGCATGTTCATATAACACACCACTTAATCACGTTTTCAGGCAGTTGTAAGCCCATTTGAAATACTATAGACCATAGTTTTAGACGGGTTGGGTCTCTGCGATTTCCATTCGCTCAGAACACAGAAAGAAAGAAAAAGACGCCGATCCTTAAACCGACAATATCATGCGGCCTCTTGAGCCCATTTCCTTGAGCTTTGTGTTTTTATAGCTGTAAAGAAAAATCTCCGAAATAATGCAAGGGCTTATCTGCAAAGGAATCAGACAAATGATGTTTAAACAGTTGTCTTCAGAAAATTGTGTGTGTGGCGCCGTTAAATGTCGCAACGCCGCTAAATGTCGCACTTGTCGCTAAATGTCGCACCATTGCCGCTAAATGTCGCAACCGCCGCTAAATGTCGCAAAATCATTTGCCGTTAAATGTCGCAATGTTAACGTTAAATGTCGCACGAATTTCCCTTACCGTTAAATGTCGCAACACTACCGTTAAATGTCGCAAGATGTAAATTCATGTTAAAATCATGATTTAAGTAGTATTATATTAAGCCCCGGTCACATATTCACGGATAATGCCACGGAAGAGCTACGGTCTAATTGTTTACGGATTACTACGGAAATGTGAAATTCCGTAGGCCGCTACGGTTCCAGTACGGACACACAACGGTATGAGTACGGAGTTTGACGGATTTACCTCCAAAAGCCCCGGGAGAGACACGGATTGTTACGGATCGACACGGTTTGATACGGAGCGACACGAATCAGGACGGACGTACTACGGATACACTACGGTCTGCTACGGTATAAGCACGGGTTAGTACGAATAAGTACGGTCTGATACGGAGAAGAACGAATTAATACGGAGAAGAACGAATTGCCACGGATCTATACGGACCTATTATATCCGTCGACAACCTCTTGCATGCTCAATGTCTTACAAGAAAAGAACACCTAGAACGAATTGCAGAGTTCAATTATTTTGGCGGAAAGGATTCGGCCTCATCGCGTCAGACCCCCGAGACATACCAGGTCCGATTAGGGTGAATTTCTTGAAGGACGCCGGATCCTCAACAAGTTCGACCATGAGAGCCTCATACTTAACATGGAGGGGTCTTCGTAAAAGCCCATCTCTAGTCAACCATCACCTCTGTCTTCTCTTACCGGATAAGATATGGACTAGTTATCATTAATGCAAAATGTTGATCAATACTGCTTCTCTTTTGAATTTAAAATGTGCTGTTCATTTTACAATTACATTAATTATCGTGAATGTTTATGTTTTAAGAATATGTAAAATGCTTGTGTTAATTACTCTTAGTCAGTATCACTCAAGGGCCAGCCTTCGAGGCTTATGAGACACGTTTTATGTACATATTTACTCCAATTTCCCAATTCAATGTTTTGTAAAATTATAACATTAAAATGTTATTATATTACTTATGCATTGTTGTACGATATTAACATATTTTTTTTTACTTCTATGCATGTCATCAAACAGCTCGACCACTGCCTCCGCATTCTAAGCCATATCAATATACATTTGCAGCCAGTAAATGGCAATTATCATTTATTGAATGTTCACACAAATATCTTTTAACTAGCAGTTGGTATTATTTATACCCTTGAAAAAGTACATGATACTTAATTTATCCGTACTAAACAGTGGTGGACCGTACCATTCCGTACCGTTTCGTGATGCCACGCAATAAACCGTAAAAGACCGTGCTAATCCCTGCCTCTCCGTAGTACAGCGTATTACGATCGTGGCTTTCCGTGATAATGCCGTATTAATCCGTATTAAAACCGTAGGTTATACGTAGGGTAACCGTGCAAATACGTAGTTCTCCGTACCAAACCGTGGACAAGTTGGGGCCTACGAATCAGTACGGACTAGAACGGTTTTCGTACGGACCAGTACGTATCAGTACGGTTTAATACGGACTAATAGGGATACGCTACGGTTGATTTTTCCGTAGCAAATTTTTGTGCATGTTCAAAAATTGTCAAGGATCGCTACGGATATACAAGGACTACTACGATTGATCACGGTTACAATACGGAGAGCTACTGACGAGTACGGGTAACTACGGACGATGCCGGAATTAATCCGTGGCTCTTCCGTGAGCGGTTTCCGTGAATATGTGACCGGGGTATTACTTTTTAACATTCTCATAGTTATTTTTATTGTAATTGCCATCTTTGTTTTACTTGTTTTCTTTTATGAACCTAAATATCGAGGTTTTGAGCTGCTATATAATGTAATCTTTAGGCTAGAAAGGATAATTGATACTTAATTCTCAATAGATAAGTATTTTTCTTTTGTTTCCCATTTTCATTTGTAACCCTGATTGACAACAGATTAAAGGTATTATGGTATTGTCGCTCTCAGAATTTGGTTTAAGTAATTTCATTTATTTTCTCAGACACTATCGAATTCACTTTAAATGTGGTTTATTTGTTTACTATGATCATATGATGCAATATCAAAGGGCAGATAATCATAGATTTTGCAAAGTTATTCCCCTTATTTCTCTCTCTCATTAACCTTTTGGTTACGGCTAATTTCAAACAAATTCACTTTAGACTTAAATACTTATTTCATATAAAAGTACTAATGCATTTCAAAAGGACAGATGATCCCGACAGGTATTTTTGCTAAATTATCTCCCTTTTTATATTTTCCCCCCAAAATACATATTAAATATTCACTTCAAACGTGAAGGCAAAATTTTTTATTTTATAGGAAACGGCAAATACGTGAAAAACATAGTATGAAATGCACGGTCAATACGAAAATCGAAAACAAAAATTATCATGTAGTACTCCTTGATCATGTAGTATTCGATCCGCAGTCGGGCGTTAGATATGACCGAATTTTACGTTTAACACATATAATATGCACCGGAATTTTTGTTAGCAGCCAGCCCGCATAGCTCAATCGGTTAGAGCGCGAGACTTGTAATCTCGACCTTGTGGGTTCGATTCTCGGACTGGCCAACTAAAATTACTAATCAGTCTTTTGGATAACACTTTTAATCGAGGTCCCATGTATGTGTGCTTAAACAACTTGGCACGTTAAAGAACCAGGGGAAGCTTCTGGAATTGGGGCATCTTTCTGTACCTGTAATTGCACTATCTTCAAAATCTAAAATGACAAATACACTTCTGGAGGACTCGCCCATATGGGCAACCGGTGGCGAGTATAAATAAACGCAAATATACACACAGTAAGCAGATGTCAAAGTTAGAATGAGTTCACAAGATTTAGAACATTTTACGATTTGTCAAACACTATTTACGCTTTGACATTGTGGCAAGTGATATTTTACTCGCCAAGTCGCTTTATCCTTTGAAAGATTCTCAGTAAATACCATATTATAAGAATACAAATAATGGGTTAAGCTCATATTGGCCTTGCTATTTGGCTGAAGACAGCAGAGAATTTAAGCTTTTTATATCATTGCTTTGCTGTAATGAAAATCTTAATCTGTAAGCTTCATTTTAAATATTTCAATGAAATTAAATCTGACATCTTTCGAAAAACACAAGACATGAATAATACATATGTAACGAAGATATTAGTTAGATATCTGTAACCACTTTTATGCTCGTATTTTTATTCACGAGTTTGATTTGAACTTTTTTTCTTATCATGTCCGAATGCGCATGTCGAGTACGTCATAGTGAAGTTCAAATGACCATAAATACCAAACATACGCACAATAGAGTATCTATTTTAAGATAATTTTAAGAACTTTATTTTTCAAAACAAAAACATAAGACAGATGTGTAAAGAAAACATCTTTT